>NW_015540848.1:0-44071 GCF_001515605.1 Sinocyclocheilus anshuiensis | reverse complement strand
TCACTTTTTCAGACCGATGAGCTTTGTAAAAATTGACGCGTTTCAGAAAGGCGGGGCATAGAGGAGAAACAATAATGTACAGTATGTGGAAAATAATGTGTTTTTTTTAACCTTACACCGCATAAACACATTTCATTACACCAAATACACAAAATAATGTTCCTTTTAGCAACATCATATGACCCCTTTAAATAATCAGCCATCAAAGCCATCCATTTAACTAAATTTTAACCAGCATCAACCAAAAAAACCCACCCACCCATCAGTACCACTATGATTATAATGGTTTGCAGGACACTGAAGTTGATTGGTATTGACTGGATAGTGAAGAATATAACTTAATTACCGGCTATGCACTTTCTTCATTCTGAAAAAGTGAAGGACAGAAGGACGTCAGTTTCTACATTTATGTGTGTTAGTATGTAGGCCTACAGTATGTGTGTACATGAATGCCTCCTAAAAGGTCTCAAAAGAGCCATAATGTCATGCCATATATAACTTCCTAATGGTTTCCTTCAATCTGTTTTCTCTCTTTTTCTTTGATACAGAATTGCCTGAGGATGGTAAGACACACAAATCCTTTAGCATGTATTGTCAATGACATATACATGAAAAAAAAAAAGATCTGTCATGCAAAAGGAAATCGCGTACGTGTCTTTCACATCCCAGTGCAGATCCTAAAGTGTTAGTTCACACAAAAAATAAAATTCTGTCATCATTTACTCACCCTCAGAAAAGAACTTTGCTCCACAGAGAAAATAAAGTAATATTAGTTTGGAAAGACATGAGGGTGAACAAAAAATTATAGAATTTTTATTTTTGGGTGAACTATCAGTTTATGGATCTGGAAGGGTTGAAAGGTGAGAGTCAATAGTCAATAATTGTGTTTCGTTAGATGGTGCTAAATGTTTTAGGAAGCTTTACCCCATGCTGCTTACATGTCAAAATGAATAGCAAGTATCATGAATGATTCACTGTTTTCAGCATCTTTTCAGTCCTGGTTGACTATAGGCTTTCTTAGTGTCCATTAACGTGGGCTTTCAGCAGTTCATATCAGTTTACATTGTTTCTCTGAATCTGCCGGTAGAACATGTCCCAGGAGAAGAGCCTCAGATGTCTCAGATAAGTGGGCTGCTTGTGGCGAAGCCTCAGAGTGTCACTGCCGTTAAAGGTGAGAATCTGAACTGTCCATAGCTGCACTGCTGAATTCACTCCAAGATGTGTGTGCTGTACAATTTCTTTCCAGGCTCCTAGTCTGCGCATTAGTGGTGGTTTTTTAGTGACTGCTTCTGCAGGTTCAGTTTTTACGCCAGTAGGTGGTGATGTTCTAATTGAGTCATTGAATTATTCTCTTAGTCAAGTTATTTAGAACACTTATTCATTTAATAATGATAAAAGTGACTGCATTTATGAATGAGTCACTGAATCATTTACTTAACCATTTCGTTCAAAACACTGATTTGCTCAGGAATGAAGCAAGCGCTTGTCATTATGAGTGGGTCATTGATTAATTCATTCAATTGATTTGCTTCAAAGCACTGATTTGTTCAGGAATGAAACAAGCAAATTTAATCATAAACAAATCATAAACACAAGTTAATTCTGGAAACAAACGCTACTATTGTGTGTTGCTCAGAGACGTGCAACAGTTTTAACTTCTTATGTAAATAATTCCATTGATAGAGCAACAATACATAAGGTAACTGGCAACATAGTGGCTATAATGTAACTTCTTATTTATTGAACTGAACGTAATCAAAAATATGTTAAATCACTGTGCTCAACCAATGCTTTGTGAGTGTAGATCAATAAAATTACATTAAAATCATAATGGATTCAAATAGAAAATGCAGGATCCTCACTCACTTGTATATTTCTTAATGATTTATGGATTTTTTTTTTTATTATACAAAAATCATAAATGGATCAGTATGTTCTTTTTGTATAATAAAAAGTCCATAAATCATTCAGAAGTATTTCAGTGAGTGCAGAACCTATTTTTGTTCACTTGAACTGTAAGAATACAAACAATATCAGAAACACAATTGTGCTAAAAAATAACCTATATTCATAACAATAGAACTCTTGCTTGTGTGATATTGCTTAATGTATACTCATAAATAATGGTATATCGTAAGTTCAGCGTTGTTTATTCATGTCATTTTATTTGTAACAGGGAAAAATGTCACATTTGTGACTAAGGTGGACTCCTCTCAGATGCTGAGGAAGCCAACTATGAAGTGGCTGAAGGGGAAATGGATGGATCTGGGCAGCAAGGCTGGAAAGCACCTGCAGTTCAAAGAAACCTATGATAGGAACACCAAGGTGTGTGAAGAACAGTGCGTTTTATTTGAGATTTGTTCATTACCGATCATTTTAACATTTTAACATTACCGAGTTAACATTTATATTTCTTGATGCCAGATATACACCTATGAGATGACCATTGTTAAGGTTGTGGATGGAGATGCAGGAGGTTATCGTTGTGAGGTCACTTCCAAAGACAAGTGTGACAGCTGCACGTTTGACATCTCTGTCGAAGGTAGGACATAATGCAGCTATGGGTGAATTAAAAGAACATTTAACATGTTCTGATGTACAAATAGATTCACAAACTCTCGTCTTATCACTGAATCTGGGTAGTAATTAGAGTTTGAAACACCTGATGTACATCATTTATAATGCATATAATGTAGTTTTCAGATGAATAGAGTCAGTTAACACACACCTGGTATGTGTGCGCGCACATTTTACTGTAAGTCTAGAGCTGATTCATTATTCAGTAGGTATTTAGCTGATTAGATCCTCTCCTGTTAGTTTCGCAGCACGTAGTAAATCAGCACTACACATTTATTGGCTTTGACGGTAATCAGATTGTGGTGCAAATCAAACACTCACACTTTCTCATCATCATCATCATGTATTTCATCTTCTCCTTCAGCTGCTGAAGAGACACAACAAACAAACATTTTGGAGGCGTTCAAACGATCGTAAGTTTGTTTGTGTGTCTGTGTCTCTTACTCATTAGTAACTGATAGATGTCTTGATGTCACATTCAGAGTTGAGGTACTTGGACTCGGGACTAGGACTCGGACTGCAATTGTGAATGAACTTGGACTTAGACGGACTCGGGTGGACTCGGACTTGGATATTTAGGATGCAGAAATATTTCAGAATACAGACGAATCCACGTCATGTGTAATATAAAATGTAAAAAAAAAAGTAACAACATAAAATTAATATTAAAAACATTAATAAATGTCTCCCACTTAAACTCAATTGATTAAAAACTAGGACTCGACAAGGTTGACTCGGACCCAACACTGGTCACATTGTTTTAACACACTCCAAAGATGTTTATGGTCTCTGTTTGGAGGAATTTTTATTCATATTGTCAATGTGACTTTATGTTTAGATGCTGCTGTAGGTGTACATAAAGTAAGTGCTCATGCTCCTCACGTTCATACAAGCAAGATTGTATGATACTCTTGCATATCATTGAGGGAGCTGTCTGTTGCCAGAAGCTGCTCTTCTGAGCAGTAATGATCTCATGGACCGATTGAGAGATGTTTTTCCTCGTGTCTGAGAGTTTGACTCCAGGTCCAGCTCCGGGAGGTCTCTGTTTAGCCCTAGGACTGAGCCAGGCTCCTTGATCTATTCTTGAGCTCCTCAAACAGTAGAGCATGATGCTAGCAATACCATAGGGTTGTGTCATAGGTTTGACTCCCAGGGAATGCATGAACCAATAAAATGTATATCTTGAATGCAGTGTTAGTCGTTTCAGACGAAACCGTCGCCAAATTCATAACTGTAAATGTCAGTAATATGCTGCATGTATCCTTGATATATATAAAGGTTCCAATGCATGTTCTTTTGTGCAGTGTAAAGGTGTAATGGATGTTCTTCATGAAACTTTATTTTTAAGAATGTATAACAGTAAGCGTCTGTTATGTGAGTTTATAGAAAGCTATACAGTAAACAGTATTTATTAAAAACATGATGTACTCCTAATTGTTTATTTTCCTCTTTCTTTTTAATTACCTTCTGTCATCTGTAGGGGAGATGCAGGAGAGGATGCAGGTGAACTGGACTTCAGTGGTTTACTCAAGAAAAGGTTTGGAAGATGTTCTACCCCCTCCATGTTTTTTCTTCTCACTCTGTTTACTTTATGTGCAGCTGAAGGTCTTGAAAGGTTCCCTTTCATCATGCTTTCTTCAAATTGCATACATAGCAATCACTGCCTAATTATAATTAATTGTGTCATTTATTCACTGTAGAAATTTAATATAGGCTTTAACATTAACCCCAGTTCTGTCTGGGGTCTGATCAATTTGGATGAGTCAGATTTCTAAAATATGCATGCATATTTCATGATACAACAGAGCAGCCTCATTAATATCAGCATACTCGGTTTTGAGTAGGTCATAGAAATTTATTAGTAGAATTTGAAGGAAGCACAACATGACTGTGATCCCTAGGACTCAACATAAAAACAGTCAATCGCAACCAGGTATGAAGATTAACCATATTTTTGGATTCCATGTGCCTCAGAGAGAGGAAGCAGAAGGAGGAGCCTGAGATAGATGTGGATGTGTGGGAGATCCTGAAAAATGCTAAGCCATGTGACTATGAGAAGATCGCCTTTGAGTACGGCATCACTGATCTCAGGGGCCTGCTCAAAAGACTTAAGAAGATGAAGAAGGTGGAGCCCAAAAAGAGTGATGGTGAGACACATGACGGATGTACCAAGTCATAGTTCCTCACACACACATACATACGTATGAAGGGTTCAAATCCAACCGTAAAATGTAATTTTGTTAATAAACCAAGCAAAATAGATTTGGAATTGGTGGGCGAGTATTGTAATGGACTGAATATGTTAGCGCTGCTTCTGTTTTCAGCTTTCCTAAAGAAGTTGGATCCTGCTTACTCTGTGGAGAAAGGAAAGAAAATACAGCTTAGTGTGGAGCTGGCTGACCCCAACGCTCAAGTCAAATGGCTGAGAAATGGACAGGAGATCAAACCTTCAGCCAAGTATGACCCTTTGTATTTGTGTTTAAAAGCACTGGAACAACTGGTTTTACATAGCACTTGAGAGGTGCACTGGTCATCATAGATGACCGCTATTGATGGTTGATGCTCGATGCCTTACATGAGGTTTGTGCTGAATTTCTCTCTTTCTGTTAGATATATCTTTGAGAGTGTGGGTGGTATCCGTAAGCTCACTATTAACAAGTGCACCCTCGCTGATGATGCCGCGTATGAATGTGTGATTGGAGAGGAGAAGAGTTTCACTGAGGTCTTTATCCAAGGTACACTGTCGTTATCACCATCTTCATCATCATCTACATCAATGGCATCATTAGCACACCCCCCTTTTTGTAATTTAATTTGTTCTTTCTGTTTATCTGTCTCTGTCCTGTGTCCTGTCTGCCCCTGAGTGGTAGCCATCTCCCTTGGGGAAGTCGTGGCCTAATGGTTAGAGAGTTGGACTTAAGCTTAAGGTTGCAGGTTCAAGTCTCATACCGGCAGGGATTGTAGGTGGGGGGAGTGAATGTACAGCGCTCTCTCCCACCTTCAATACCACGACTGAGGTGCCCTTGAGCAAGGCACCGAACCCCCAACTGCTCCCCGGGCGCTGCAGCATAAATGGCTGCCCACTGCTCCGGGTGTGTGTTCACGGTGTGTGTGTGTTCACTGCTGTGTGTGTGCACACTTAGGATGGGTTAAATGCAGAGCACTAATTCCTAGTATGGGTCACACTATTGATTATTTTAAAACTCTGTCTATGCTGTCCGTCCTTACCTTGTTTTTACATGAGCCATGTTCTTTTGAGCCAAGTCTCTGTGTCTGTCTCTTGTTTTAGTTCTTGTACCTTTATTGTCTTATTTATTCATGGTTATGTGGCATTGTAGCTGCCATCAGCCCCAGAAACTCCTCTTTGATGAAAATGTTGTTCATTTTATAGTGTTTGACTGTATTAACCACTTACTGATGTGTTTATATGAACAGAACCACCTGTCACCATCACTAAGATGTTGGATGACATCCATGTGGTGGTTGGGGAGAAGGTGGAGTTTGAGGTTGAAGTGTCTGATGAGGGAGCCAATGTGAAATGGTGAGATACGGGACCAAGCTGGCAACACTTTCCTGGTCAATTGGTCACCAGCTTCTTTAGTTCAGTCAACAGGCCTACAAATAAATTGACAAACTGTACAAATTAAAATGCTGAAAACATCACCAGCTGACTAAATTGATTTCATTACTATCAAGGTCAACATCACTAATTATTGTCATTGAACATTAACAAGCCATTATTAACATTGAATAGGCTAAACGGCAAATTGTCTGACTGCTCTTTTGTTTTCCGTTTATTACCAACAATTGTAGAATGCAATGACTCATTTAGCAACTACTATGGTTATGTCAAAACACACAAAAACCTATTAGCCTATAATAAATGCCACATTTAGTTTTAGATTATGCAGTTTTCTCTGTCATTACCTCTCTCTGTTTAAATGAGTAATGTGGCTGAGCACTGTCTGTGACTGCTTGTGCTTTTTTTGACATTTCTGCTCAAGTTCAGACAAGCAGATGGAAAAATGTCCAGTCTTATACTCTTCAGGATGTTCATTTTTTTCCGCTTTGAGGTTTTAAGATATACATTAATTTACATGCTAAATAAATGATAAAAGCTCTAGTAGGATCAATTCTCACAATATAATTACAGTATCATACGTATATTTCAATGTTGTTTTCTGCTGTATCAAAGGCCTGGACAAACTAACTTTTCTCTTGCTCTACATCTTTCCATCCTGTTTTTTTCAATGCATGTTCTCTTTGTACTAGTTCCACTCTCTTTCTTATTTTATCTTCAGTAATCTTGGCATGGATTGCCTTCCTCAGTTTCTTATGAACATTATTTCCATCTTTGTCCTTCTCTGTCTCGCTCTCCCTCTGTCTCTCTTCATCTCTCTCAGGAAGAAGGATGGAGTGGAACTGAGCCGAGATGGAAAGTATCGCTTTAAGAAAGATGGGACAAAGCACTGGCTCATCATCAACGAGGCAACCGCAGAGGACATTGGGACATACTATGTGTACACTAGTGGGGGGGAGTCCAAGGGAGAGCTGGAAGTGGAAGGTACTTATTTTGATAGAGTAAAATGACAATTCTACCTTCTTAGTCCTTCCACCATTTGCCTGATATTTCAGTTATGTTTCTATATTTTAGAATTAATGGACTCACTGCCCTTCTTTCTCTTATTTTTTCTCTATTATAGAGAAGGAACTGGAGGTTTTGCAGAGTATAGCTGATCTGACACTGAAGGCAGCAGAACAGGCTGTCTTCAAGTGTGAAGTGTCAGATGAGAAAGTGACTGGCAAGTGGTTTAAAGATGGGGTGGAGGTCATTCCCAGCGACCGCATCAAAATGACACACATCGGCAGGTATAGCGGTCCACTTACAGCCACCCTTATCGATTCATGCATAAGTAAGCTCACCTCGTCCTTGACCTCACCAATATTTCTCTATGCCAGGACACTAAAACCGATTAGTCATCAAGTATCCATTATGCTCTTTCTCATTGAACGAATTGTATTCTTTCAGTAGTGTATTCATTGCTTTGAATTCATTGCATACACTTCTTATGTTGTGGTAACATTGTTAATCCTGGTATCTCAGGACTCACAAGCTGGTGATAGATGATGTGAAGCCTGAAGATGCAGGAGATTACACCTTTGTACCAGATGGTTATGCTCTTTCTATTTCTGCCAAACTCAACTTCTTGGGTAAGAGAGAAAATCAGTTTTTTTAAATGTTAAATTTCAGCATTCACCTAGCTTTATAATTTTGTACCCACAGAGATCAAGATTGATTATGTTCCTCGTCAAGGTAAATGTGTTAACCTGCATCGACAAATCTAACAATATAGTTTGTGTAAGGGCAACAGTTTTTTAATGACACAATTCTTTCTTTCATCATCCAGAGCCACCCAAAATCCACCTGGACACCACTGGCAGCTTTGTCAACAAAAACACCATTATCGTCGTTGCAGGAAACAAGCTCCGGTTTGATGTTGACATTACCGGGGAGCCCCCTCCCACTGTGTGCTGGAAAAAAGGAGATACAGTGAGAGCTTGCTGGCAATTTGTCACATACTCTCATCTTATGTAAAGCCAACAACACATATGGGCTTGTTTTTATATCAGATTCAGTGAGAAAACCCTGCTGAAAAGCCCAGCAGTGCTGGTCACCAGCATATGTTGTGTTTCAAATTGTGTCTCTACCACCCTAGAGTCAACCAGCTTACCCATGCTGTGGATCCCATTGATTAAGATTCTGCTGGTAAACACCTAGACCAACACAAAACCAGCATGGAAATTCATGCTGATGCTGGTCTTTCCAGCAGGAAAATATTCTCAAAAATCACATAGGATATGGAAATCAACTTTGAAGTGTAGCATCTTCAGCATATCAGCTTGCTTGAAAGCATGATGTTTGTATGATGCAGGAGATCTCTGAAGCTGAAGGGCGTGTGAGAGTGGAGACCAGGAAGAACCTGAGCTGCTTTGTTATTGAAGGGGCAGAGAGAGCCGATGAGGGCCTCTATCATATCACTGTAACCAACCCAGCAGGAGAGGACAAGGCTGATGTCATGGTTAAGATTGTTGGTGAGTTTATGGATGTTAACCATCTGCAACAGTCTCTTTCTGTGCTCATTAGCTGCTTTGTCAAATCTCTTCGTTACAACTCTTCACCCTGGTACTTTTTCTGTGCTGTGTTCAGATGTACCCGATCCACCTGAGAATGTGAAATGCACTGGAGTGGGTGAGGACAGTGCTTCTGTCCAGTGGGATCCACCCAAATTTGATGGTGGAGTTCCAGTGAAAGGTAAAACAGATCCTCACCATTTGTGTATGTCTCCAACTTGACATCCAATATTACATCGTTGTATCATCATGTATCATCATCAGTATGCTCTCAGTCTTGCTTTTTTTGAAACATAGCCAGAAAATATTTAATTAGGTTATGAATTATATTGATACGTGATATTATTGATACGTCATATTGATATTGATGTGTGGGAAACCACTTACACTTTTGGCGTACTTTCAAGGTTACCTAATTGAGAGAAAGAAGAAGGGCTCGTCCAGATGGACAAAGCTGAACTTTGACATTTATGAGTCCACAACATATGAGGCTAAGAAGATGATAGAGGGTGTGTTATATGAGATGAGAGTATTTGCTGTTAACGGTATTGGCATGTCCCAGCCCAGTGCCAGCTCCAAACCCTTCATGCCCATTGGTTAGTTCCTCATTAGACTGTCTGCCACAACTTTTGGTTTATTTTATTGCTTTTTCAATTCAGTTTATATATTTCAATTCATTCAGCATTCCTTCTCTTGGTTTTCCTGCTCCTTCACAGCACCAACTAGTGAACCCACACGCCTGACGGTGGACGATATTACAGATGGTACCTGTGCTCTAAAATGGCTTCCCCCAGAGAGAATTGGAGCCGGTGGCATCGATGGGTATATCATTGAATATTGCGTTGAGGGAGGTGAGGCACGTGGTGGACTTTGCTGTAGAGCTGACATAGAGTGCCGTCTCAGTGAAGTAATCGTTTTTGATCATTTTTTGACATGTTTACATATCTTGTTGGTGTGCCGCTCTCTTTGCTCCTGGTGGAACTCACAGCCAGTGAGTGGGTGCAGGCCAACGAGACCCCTGTTGAGAAGAATAGTTACAGGGTCAGAGGTCTGCCTGTTGGAGAGAAGATGCTGTTCAGGGTGACAGCTGTGAACATCGCTGGTCGTAGCCCTCCAGCTGTGATGGCGCAAGCTGTCACCATTCGGGAGATTGTCGGTGAGACTCGCACACATGCATACTTGCACATAAACAACATACAACATATTCCCAGGAATCAAAAATGGGAGTTTGGGGAGTTTAGTCCATTTCAAACTCCTGAAATATATCCCAATATACGCATTTAAAATGTGCAGTCTCTGTCTTCCAAAAAACAGGAGAAAATAGGGATAAATATTGCTTAAACAACACTGGACCTCACTTACTTCCATTGTGTGGACATTTTTCCACATATCTTCTTAAAGGATTAGTTAACTTCCAGAATAAAAATTTCTTGACAATTTACTCACCCCCATGTCATCCAAGATGTTCATGTATTTTTTAAGTTGAAAATAAAGTGCAGCCTTTCAGGAAAATATTCCAGGATTTTTCTCCATATAGTGGACTTCAATGGCGGCCAACAGGTTGAAGGTCCAAATTGCAGATCCCAGCCGAGGAATAAGGGACTTATCTACTATCTCTCATTTTCTAAAAAAAAAACAAACAAAAAAAAAAAAACAAAGATATACTTTTTTACCACAAATGCTCGTCTTGCACTAACTTGACCTTACACATTACGTAGTCACATTGCAAAGGTCATGCATTACGCCCATTACACCCATTGGCCGCCATTGAAGTCCATTATATGGAGAAAAATCTTGGAATGTTTTCGTCAAAAACGTAATTTCTTTTCGACTGAAAAAGAAAGACATGAACATCTTGGATGACATGGAGGTGAGTAAATTATCAGGAAATGTTTATTCTGGAAGTGACAATCCTTTAAGTGGTCAGAGAATTTTCAGATTTGTGTGAACTATCCCTTTAACTACTCAATGCAGATTTGACACAACACACTTATCTGTGATGCACTGAACATTAAGTATATAAACACCCCACTGTTGTCATTTTCAGCACGTTTTCTTCTGTCTTTTTCCTCTCTCAATCTCCTCTCTCAGAGCGTCCTAAAATCCGCCTCCCTCGGCAGCTTAGGACTAAGTACATCAAACGAGTGGGTGAGAAGGTCAACCTTGTCATTCCCTTCCAGGTCAGTCATACACGGACATTCTTCTGTAGTACTTCTGTAGTGCTACTTTTCCATTCAGTTGCTGCTCTTCGCAGCACTTCAAATTATCAACTTACACCATGTCAACTGCTATCAGGGCAAACCGCGTCCGGTGGTGACCTGGCTCAAAGATGGTGCACCTCTAGACACCGGGCTGGTGAATATCCGCACAAGTGATATGGACACTATCCTGTTCATCAGGCAGGTGGCCAGAGAGCACTCTGGCCAGTACACCCTTTCCGTGCAGATTGAGAACATGGAGGACAAAGTCAATCTTGAGATCCAGATTGTAGGTTAGTGTCAACAAAATGATTTGGTTGATGTTTTAATAGGGATATGCACAACAACATAATTTCAAATTCAAGAGTTACAGAGGCGTGGGTTGCCTGAATTATTAGTTTGACTAACAAGTCACAAGCATTCACCTGACCTAGGTTGCACACACTTCTTAGGGGGCCTTTACATAAGATGTGTTCTTAGTACTGTGCAATCAATTAGAACAGAATACTGGGATCTTGTGATATGTTTTTTTTAAAGAACTTTACATTTTGATCATTTTGTTTTGATAAGAGCATTTGGGCAGAAACAGCAAGCGTGGAACAGGACAACAATTTTTGAACGGGATCGGGATAAGACCTTGAGCCCCCCCAAAGTGTTGTTGTGTGATACGTTGGAGCACTGCCAACAAGGCTGTGTCTCTATGAAATGTTTCTTCCAACTTGACATGCCATCATAAAAATGCAACGCTCGTGGCAGGATGCTCAAAAAACAGCGGGAGATGTGATGCGATGGCTGAAGACATCCGTCACAATGAGTACGGATGTACTGGCGATGGTTTAATGATAATGTAAAGGTGAATTTAAAGATGCAGAGAGTTTTACCTTGCTAACAGTCTAGAAAATAGAAAAATAAAGTTGTGTTTAAGGGTGTTGAAAATGCTGCACATTCATTTGTGGAGATCACTCACATCAACATTATAGACATCACTATATAGGGCCACAAATACAGCGATGACAGAAAATTAAAGGATTAAACTGCACAGTTCAGAAGGTTCATTTCCCTGCGAAGTGAAGTGTCCGTGGAAAGTGTTTGAGGATCACTTTGAAAAGTGACGCTGAATTTCCAACTCCTAAACTGTCAGAAAGGTTTCATATTAAACACTTACACTTTCACCAAAATCGAGGATGTCATAGGTCAGTTCGGTTGCAGGGATTATTCTGCGGGGTGTTGTTTGGATTATTCCTGGTGTTGAACGGGATTAGGATAGGATTAGGGGACACTCACTCTGTGTTTCCGCTGGGAGGTAAGCTAATGAGAGTGCAAAAACTCTTCAGATGAGCCAGACAGCCATTTAGTCACAGTTTGCTGCCAGCATCCCAGCAGCCTGCCCAGGATTAATGCCAGCCGCTCCTAGCCGCAAACTCCAACTCTCTCGCTTTCAATCTTTTTTTAGCGTGATCTCACTATCCTTACCTCACGCTCATGTGCTCACCCTCTTTTTTCTCTTCTCCCTCATTTTCTCCCTCTTTCATTTTTATCATTCCTCTGCTCACTCACTTGTAGCTTCTTCTCCATTTAGCGCACGTTAATTAGTCTCGTGGTTAAAATTAGGACAGTGTATTGGTGTCAAGCTCTACAGTAATGCCTACAGTCCTTTTTTTTCATTCCCTTTCCTTCACGTTCTCACAGACAAGCCTGGGCCTCCAATTGCTGTCACTGTAACTGATGTTTGGGGCTTCAATGCTGCTTTGGAGTGGAAGCCTCCAAAAGATAATGGCAACTGTGAAATCACTGGCTATACCATCCAAAAGGCTGACTTGAAAACCAAGGTAAATCAGCAACAGTACGTACTGTATTGGTCAACAATATGTGAACACTCCTTTATAATTAGCAGGTAATGCCATTACAGAGGTTTGAGTGTTTTGAGAGGATTGTTTTCTGCTCCTGCACAAAGTGAGCATGAAGAATTAATTGCTCACCGAACTTGTAGTCAGGTGTGAGAAAACTTGACTAGCCTACACCAAATATTTCTGGCCGTTATATACTTCAAATCAATCAATAAAACACACCTGAATGGTTGTATGTAGTCTATGTTATGGATAGATAATTAATACCCTATATCTTGAAAAATATTATATATGTAAAATATTACATTTATTGACAAAGCAACATTTGTGTTCTTATTTTCTATTAAGTTATATATATATATATATATATATATATATTTGTAATTTATTTGAGGTATTTTCAAAAAGAAGTAGCACAGAAAACCTAGCACATCAGCTTTAGGGCATATCATAACCAATAGTGAATAGAGAAAGGTTTGTATCTAGGGTTTGTGCAAGGCCAAAAACACCAGATGTTATTTGTGTTTGGCTGTTTAACTACAAATCTGTCTTTCGCTCATTCACCGGTTAGGAGTGGTTCACGGTTCTTGAACACAATCGCAGACCTAGTTGTACCGTGTCTGACCTGGTGATGGGGAACGAGTACACCTTCCGTGTGTTCAGCGAGAACATCTGTGGCATGAGTGATGATGCTGGCATCAGCAAAAACACAGCTGCCATCGCCAAAACAGGTACCTACATACTGGTGGTTTAAAAATTCATTTTGAAACACTGAATGTTGTTTTACATGATGATTATTGCCCAAGTGTTTCTGCTGAAGCGATACTTGTAATGTGCAATCCTTTTTCCATTCTCTTTCTCTTAGGTATTCAACAAAATCTGCAACCCTACAAGGAAAAAGATATGTGCAGCTCTCCTAAGTTCATCACACCTCTCGTGGACAGGTCTGTTATCGCAGGTTACAGCACTGCCATCAGCTGTGCTGTCCGTGGACACCCGAAAGTAAGTGTTAGTACAGTGCTTGACTATATAAACCCATTCACCCATGCAGTCGCTTCTAAGCCCATTAAGCAACAATGCACTCTCGTTCTCCTTCTCTTTTGTTCTCCTCCCAGCCAAAGATTATATGGATGAAAAATAAGATGATTATTGGAGAGGATCCAAAGTATCTCATGCAGAATAACCAGGGTGTGCTGACTTTAAACATCCGTAAACCAAGCTTGTTTGATGGAGGGAAGTATACATGCAAAGCCATCAATGACCTGGGAGAAGATGAAGTGGAGTGCAAGCTGGAGGTTCGAGGTATGGCCAAAAATCTCCATCAGCTCCAGTGTGTAACTCTGACAATGACATAATGTTTAGGGATGCACGATATATCTGTACCTTGGATATTTAATTGTGCATGCTCATTTCCTCTATTTTTATATTTAAATTACATTTGCTTCACTTAATTCTACTCATTAAAAACACTAATAATTTAAAATTATAACACAAAGCCCAAATCTATCATACTGATGCCTAAACTCACTTGTAGCATTTAAAATGACTGATTTTAGTTTGTGGCTAAACCCTCAACCCTCTTTATTATTTTCTAATGTAATATTGTTTTTCTTAAGTCGTAAAAGAAAAGGAGGAGGTGAAGAAGTGAACAAAGCCATGAAGATACCTTAAAGACGGCTGTCAGATGGCATCATGAGAGTGTCAGAAAAGCAATAAAAAAATAGAATTATTGATTTAGAATGAAACTGTCATTATGCTGTCTCTGCGGTTTTACTTTTGACTCTTTACAAAAAGTACTGTGGTGCTACCATTTAATAACATTGTACTCAGTGAAATCCCTTGCTCATTTACCATGTAATTCACACGGTAATTAAAAAAAAAAAAGCACCAACTAGGTGATATAGTAATACCAGTACTGTTTTGTGTGAGTATAATCTGGCTAATATAGCATAATAAAGTAGCTTTTTTTTCTTTGACGGTATGTCATGTTAAATAGCTTGAAATAAAAGCACATGAAAAATAAAAAATGTGTTGGTTTCATAGTAAACAAAGTGAAAGCCGCCATAGACGTTGTTTATATGTTTGTGAACAAAATTATATCATTCATCCCCTATGTCTGCTAGCTGATCAGGGAGAGTTAGAGAATCAGGGTCTCATTAGCATATCACACTAGAGACTCATTTACTCACCCATCAACACTGCCCCAATTAGCTCTCTCCCACGTCATTACTGAGCAAACGAATTACGGCTAATTTACACACCGGTAAAGCAAACACACCAGCGCGGCTCCGCTGGGAGAAGCGGCGGCCCGAGGTGCGCTCGAACGGTCCAGGACGGTGCTCCTGAGTCCCTGATCCGTGCGACAGAAGGTGTGCTTGAAAAATTGGCTAAATTGAGAAAATAGTTATTTTGGCAACATGTAACATGTAATTTTTAAAGTAAATACCGCGTACGTTTTTATACGAGGAGTGAATTTGTCAGTTTGTGAACTAACTGAACTGTTGAAGAGTGGGAAACAAACAAAAGCTTCTCGAACTGACCAGCAGATAGCGCACCTAACTTACTCAACAATAGCTCCAGGACATTCACATGATTACAGCTGTAATTAAGTTAAATTTAACCCTTACTTACATCTGAACCCATATAAATGAATATTTTGCTGACCGTACATGATTTAAGTTACTTTCACTAAAAGTACACTCGTTGTGTTACATCCCCTTTTCTTTGTCGAGAATGTATGATAAGAAAATCTACAGACATACACAGTGTGGAAATATGTGCAGTATTAACCTGTGTAAAACGAGGTTGGCCTAAATCAAAATGAAAACGTGTAGCGTCCAGTGTTTTTGTGGGGGACAACAATTTAAGAGCAAATGCACATGTGAATTGTTAATACACCTTAAAGATTTTCAATTGAATTCTATTGTTTCTATATGCTAACAATATTTTCTATAGGGCCAAGTTGGCCAACCCTTCTATGCCAAGACCTCATGCAAATCTTTTTGCTTTTTTAGATTTCCATTAAAGGGGTCATATGATGTTGCTAAAAACACTCCAAAGAGAAAGGAAAACTTGAAATCGCATCATATGACCCCTTTAAGACATTATGCAGTGTTTATTAAGCAATTTCTCTTGGCTGCTCCCCACAATATGCAAACCCTGACCCACGCATCTATTGCTTTTATAGCCTACTAAAATATTTTTATTTATTTTGCTTACTTTAGTGACCCAGAAACATTTTTGCAATTTTTGGACTTTATGTTAGGATATTGTGTCCCCTTATTTAGCTAAATGAGTTTGTATACTCTTATATTGTTTATAATTCTAACCTTTCAGGTCCTAAGCCTATAGGAAAATGTCCTGCTTTTTAAGAATTTGTCCTCAAAGTAGGCTATAACCAAAAAAACTCCTACAAACATTTCTAAATAAGACCTTACATCCAGCTGTCATGCTCCCATCAGTGCTCCATTTTATCTTCCCATGTTCCTTTACTCCCTCATCAGTGACATTCTGTTGCTAAGCAGTCTTGCTAATTGTACCTACTGGGACGTCGCATTCGCCTTGTCTCCATAAAAATTAAATGGGTAAAGTTGACATCCTTGTGTCTCTCTTACCAAGCTCTCTTAACTCCAGAGCACAAGGACTCACACAAACACTCGTCTGAAGCGTACAAGCAGGGAGTGTGCGCCACTTTTTCTCAGCAGGGCCTCTCACATACTCCATTTCGACAGCGCTCAGGAGAGGCACTGCTCGATAAGCGCTGCGATACAACAGATACGAGCGAACCAGAGAGAGAGTGCTACGGTGAGCAAGACAAAACCATAATGGCAGAATGGAGAGAACTATAATTATGCAAGTAATTATGCATGAATTCCATGAGAGAGAGAACAGAGGGAGATTTTCATGCATGTAATTACAGTATAGAAACGTGGGAAGGCAGAGGAGTGAAACTCTGTAACATTATCCACCTCATAACCTCATTTATGGCAAACAGTCACACACACATGGATATTCTTGCATTTGCACGAACAAAACTGTTCTTAACGGTCTTACCCAATAGGCCATGGCCAAATATGAATATGAATATGAATTCATAAGATGTGATTTGTACAGAAAGTAAGGGTGAGGACCACCCCTAAACATCAGTGGGGCATAGAGTAGACTGTATGAAAAACTTACAAATTAAGACCCATTCACAACAAGAACTTTGAAGATGACTATAAAGATCACTATATAGCAACTACAGATCACATTCTGCTTGAACTCTTTAAAGCAGGATGGATTCTGACTGTAGCTAAATATTTTTATCGTTAGCTGGAAAAAAAGTGATTCCAGTGATATTGTTTCTCTGTGCCGTTATCATTATAATTGCGGTGTGGACTCTGCTATTTCTTTTACATTTTAAATCATTCTTAGAACTATATTTTTCCTTGTAGTTATTGTTGTAGTTGTCAACCTTGGTGTGAACAGGCCATTAGCCCACAAGTTGCCTTGAAAGTGAGTTGGACATGCATAAATACACATTTTCCCACATATTTAATGGGTGCTGGTGGTGGTGGTGTTTTTTTTCTGCTGTTCTCTTCATTAAGATGGCAGGGTTTTGACTTTGACTCATGACCAGTATAATGAGCTAACCGTATCTCATAACATCAGTACATTCATCATTTCATTTCATAGTAATACAGAGCGAGTACTTGAGGTTATTGGCGTACATGAAATGTTACTTTAAACTTACAGACGTCTGAAATTTGACGCAGAACAAAACGCTTCGCCAGCCTGCCGTGTAAATTCTTCATCATATCCGTGTGAACACAGTCAAATGTGGAGACTGCATGGTTTTGCCCTGTTTGGCTAATTGTCAGTGACACATCTGCTGTAGGTGTGTGGGCTCATCTGCTATCACAGACTGTCTAAAAAGGCTCTGAGGTCTTTTAATTAAAAGAATTACGCTAATTACAGTTTAGTGGCTGTGGGAGAAAAGGAAAAAAGCCTTTTATTTCTGGATGAAAATGGAAGGGAACAAAGACAACACACAGGAAGCCTTGAGACAGAGAGGTGTGCTGGGAAAATATGCTGTTGATGGGTATCCACTGACATCCCTGGGACCCCAGAACTGTTTATTTTGTAAAATTGTAGGAAACAGATAACCACACATGTGACTTGACATCTAATTTATGCTATACCCTCATAATTAATAAAAAAGGTCAGATTCTACAACCTAAAAGTTAATGTTTCTGCACTGAGGATTGTCTACATTTCTGTTTCCTTAAGAATCAATGTTAACCATTGACTTGGTCTTAACAGAGCAATCATAAGACAACTTCTGCTATCTCAGTTTTGAGACAAAAGAAAACTTTAAGTGTTATCTCGCAGTACATACAGGCAAACACATCCTCATTTTCAGCCGCCATCATGCTGGGACTCAGGACCCAATTTAGATCCACACTCACAGGCGCAGTGGGAAAACAGCAGAGGTGGGAGTAAGTCGCTCATATGCAAGTCACAACCGAGTTTCAAGTGCTTAGGTCTGCAGTGAACACATTCAATCAATCAATCAATCAAGACAAGTCAAGCCAGTGGCTCACGGTCACATCATGCAAGTCGAGTGCCCTAAGAGTCATGTGAAGTCAAGGTACCAAACAGCAACTAGTTGAGTTTAAAATTACTTATTTATTTTCCTCCAGGAATTATGAACTTTCTGAATAATGAATTATACATATTTAAGAGGCAACTTACTCTTGCTTCCAGAGTACTTTTATTGCTGAAAACTTACTTGACTCAACTTACTTGACATGGTAGAAGTATATATAAGAAAAAAATCATAATCTAAACCAATCAACTTATTTGATTACCACCCACGGGAAGAGACCATCTGACTGACATGGTGACAGAGTTTTGTTTTTACATGCCATTAAGGGATGGGTTTATCTGTATTAGATGGGTGGACATGGAAAATGTTTTTGCAGATCTGCAAATGGTTGTATAGAAAACACTAAAAATGTGGAAAATGTGCATATAGGATGTGATAAGAATTTCTGCCTGTCCAAAAGCAAAATTAGGCTACAGACCATTGACATAACTGGACATTAACATCCTACAAACAAAACTTTAACATATTTGATGACAATTCGGAAAATCTGCTGATTTAGTTTATCTTCAAAAGCGCTCAGCCTGGTACCTGTAAATATGATTTTGTTTCCAAACAGGCTCCAAATTCAGATGAAAGCTTTCCAGATGCTTTACAGTTTTGTGTGAAATATGGTCAGCGAATCACAGTGGGCGGCCCACCTAAGGCTGAGATGAGTGGTTCTTAAATTTGTGTCATGTAACTTAAGTCCCCCACTTCTGGAAAACAGAGGACATCAAGTTAACATCCTTTATGGGTGTCTCACTGCCTCACTTTTGTCCTAGTAAACACTGTTGGCTTTCTTGATCAAACATTGACTGATCTCAGCACGTTAGGCTGAGCAATACATTTCTTCAGTTCTTATGGGCCATTTGTAAATGTGCAATGTGCTGTAAATGTTGGCAGTGTGTTAGAGAAGCATTTGCATCTTTCCAATTTCTAATGGCTGTTTTAAAGCTCATAATTGGTTACCAACTACAGCTGTGAGTCTATTTTGGTTGCAGCAATTCATTCACTCAAACACAAATGTCAGAAGAGGTTGTTATAAGACGTGTCTGTTGCACTCCCATCAATGCATTGATAAAAAATGTGTGGATTAAAATTTTTGTGGAGACGCTCAGCCAGGTATCATAGTTGAATTAAACCACAAAAGTGATAACCCCCCAAAAATGTTTCTACTTTGTGACTTGAATATAAAATACAACATGATTTAAAAGACCAGAGATAGCTCAAACGAGCATTAAAACTTCTTAATAATTGAAAGAGAATTTATTATTTCAAAAATGTTAAATCCATTTAAATGGATACCTAAAATCTTCTCAAATTAAAAACATTAAAAATATTGAAAGAAAACCTTAGTTAACATCTGTTATATTTGGTTTTCCTTAACGCTTGATTGATTTGGATGTTACTTAATTTTTTAATCAGTTACTTCATTTGGATTATTTCTTATTTGGAAAAAAAATTCACATCTTTATATCTTTATTGATGCTCTTTTGAACCTGATCTGGAAGAACAGTCTTCCACAGCACACAAATGTATTTAACATTCAGCACCCTGAACACTATCCACCGAGGTAATGCAATGTGAGGGTGCCAGAGCAGATCAAAAGAAATTTAAATTTGCAATTTTTATTACATGAAGCAATAAATATAGCTGCTTATCTTCACTGAATCTTCTCTGCAGTCCATTAGCGGTCTGATCCTATTAACAAAAGACAAGATTCACAAATCAACATTTCACTTCATTACTCAGTGAGATATTTACTAAGCTGTGCACTTTATTTCAGCATATTTGAAGTTATAAAACACAAATTTAGTTAGCTCAAAAACTGCTGTGTAATTGTCCTAGAACAAAACATAGCTCTTGGGAGATTCTTGTTACCCATCTATTATCCTACTGCTCTGGGACAGTGAGAGCAAGTACACCTTCATGCTTAATCATTAATGCTGTAGAGCAAGAGTTCATACATGTTAATTAGTAGAGAGGTGGAAAGGTCATTACTGTTCCTCTCATCTCTCCAGATACTGTACAATGTATGAACACTAGATTTATATCTAGTCAGCCAGACTGAGCTGAAACAAGCAGAACTTTTGATGAAATTAGACTAAATGCATGAGATGTCTACATGCAAAAAAAGGTGTTGTGTTGTTCGCATACTGCAGGCTTTTGGGACATTGGGACAAGAATTGAGTAAGTGATTGCAAACACAGGAATGTCAAATGTACAATTGCCTCTTCAGGAAGGCTTTGAAAAAGGATAAAAAAAAAACAATGCCTGAGAACTTTACGTCTGTTGTGTAATTTGCTGACTTAAAAAGTAGGTGACTATTAGTAACAGTGCAACAGGTTCTGTAAGTAAAACATCATTCATTTTTTTCATAGGGAAATGGATTCAACTTATAAACCTTTAAAGACTGAACTGTCCACATTATTTCAACTTATTTAAAAAAAAAAGAAAAACATTTTAACATTTTATTTAATGATGAAAAGCTACATTAAAAAAATCCCATGAAGTTGCAGCCAGTAAATCACACAGAAAGAGCACAAATGACGAGCTAGTTTACCTACACTTTCAAAATGCTTAAATATGTGTGTGTGTGTGTGTGTGTGTGTGTGTGTGTGTGCATATTTTGCAATAAACTTAAAATATATTGTTTCTATAGAATCAACAACTTTAAATGAACAGTTTTATATTTCACTATCGTTTTCAATTTGATTATGTCATATATGCTTCATGGGATTGCGGTTTTTTCCTCACTAAAGTTTAATGTTGTTTCCTTAGGGATTTTAAAAAAAGTTTTTGTTAAAGCCATGAACCAAGGATTTAACAAAAACTTTTTTTTAAATCCCTAAGGGAAAAATGAATTAAAAAAAATATATAAAAAATACTTCCAGAACCAACGCCAGTGAAAAAGTGGACTGGCATTCTAATAAAAATGTTTGTTACTATATCATTGTAGTTGCTGTTTTTGATTACCAGTCTTAAATGGTTGGCTGGTCTTCCAGCTAGGACTTAGCTGATTTGTACATTGGTTTTAGAACGGTTTTGATCACTTTAGCTGGTCAGTCTGGGAGACCAGCGGACCAACCAGCTGAACACCAGCTTGATCGATTTAATCCAACTACGCCCATCTTAAACCAGCTATGACCAGCCAACCAGCAGGCTGGTTTCAGCTGTTTTTTTTCTTCTTCTTCTTCTTTTCAGCAGGGTGGGAACTTTGAATTTGCAGATGTCCACATTCTGCTGTGGCCAGAATAGGCAACACATTTGACACTAGTTTTGTTCCACCAGCATAAACCATGCGGCCTAGAAATCTCTTGATATTTTTTTTTTAACAGCAAACTATATAAACCACATTTCTACTCTGACCTGTACAATCTGCCATATGTTGTTAGCTATGTTGTTCGACATCCAGTGGGATGACTGCACATTTCCCACCTGATGATATTCAGTCAAATCCGCTTTGATCATGCGTATGTTCGCATGGGACGTGGCTGTAGCACCTGTGGAATCTACACGCATGTGTTTGTAGGCATACGCTAGCTCAGACATGCTAACAAGTCGCATGCTCATTTATACCCACAGTCGCATGCACACGCATTCACTGGCTGACTAGACGCTCAGAGAGAGAGAGGGGGGAATGAATCAATGCACCAGTTTTGAAAGAGCGTTTGGCTCGGTTCAAATAGTTGCCATGGTTTCAAGATGTTGCCATGGAAACACAAGCTGCCAATAAAATGAATCTGAATGCAATCTTTGCAGCGAGAGTGGCGATGAAGGGAGGAGAAAGGTAAAGTGAGAGAGAGAGAAAGAAAGCGCCCCTCCGGATTGCGTCCCACAGTAAAGTGAGCAGTACGGCTCAGAGTTTTGGCTGGGTGGGGATATGTGCTGGGAGGTAAGAGAAGAAAACAGTGCCACAGAGAAAGCAGGGGGTGAGCGCTAACTATTTTAGGCCACCTGTCGTCATAGTAACGATGGCCTCGCCGTAGAATGAGGAGGTAGTGTGAGAAATGTAAGGGAGAGAGATAAACATATCCACTTTTTCCTACGCCCCATGACGCTTTGCGCAAATTATGGGAGTAACTTCCGTTTACACTGTAAACAATCAGCAAAAGGTTCGCTCCAACGCAATAATAAGCATTTTCAAAAACGGGGTACAATGAGGTGACATTACTCACCCTTCAACCCTCGATCATTAAGGAATTTAAAAATGTAAAAGCATTAACAAATCACTTTCAACATACCATGAATAACTCCTGAAGATAAGCCTTCTATCCGCAGCAATATTACGGACGTGTTAACCCTTATGAAAATTAATCATGGTTAATATAATTTTTGTAATATATGTCTATATTTCATAAAAATTACATTTTAAGGCATCTGTGTGAAAATAAACCTGGAAAGAGACATGAGGACATGGGGAGAAAAATAAAAGATTTTAGTACATTCCAGGGAATTATTCATGGTTTATGTCGTAAATTAAATCGGGAGAGCAGACCACAAATGACCACAAAGTATATGCTGTCTTTTTTCATTTACTTACAGCGGCATACAAAGGAAACATGTAAATAATCAGGGGGAAAATAATGCAGCAGGCTGAAAAGCGCTATTCTACAAATATGGTTGTTATGTCACATTAATATAGCTGCCAAACTTAACGTTATTCTCCTGACTTCTGAAAACAGAAAATGAATGAAAATTTACAGCCCATTCAGTCAAAATGACGGATAAGGATTATTTGTAGCACAATATTATGATTTGAAATGATTTGTTGCAGTCTTTTTGAGTGGAACTTCCCCAAACCGGAAGTGCCTCCCACAATTTAAAACGCAGTAGGCTCATTGGGAAAAAGTTGGATAGCAACGCTTTGGGGGCTCGGGAAATGTGTCCAACGAGAGTCACGCCGATGACTCTCCTCAAAATGTCACGCTTTCTGCGCAGGAACCGCAACTTCGGCTGCTCCTCGGACCGTTTGTCTTATCGCGTTTATTTGCATCTCTCGCGTTCCCTGTTGGTCCCTCTCTCTGAAGGACAGAGGTATTCCCACATTTCTCGGTCGCCATGGCAACGCTGCAGCAAGAAAGGAAGAGAGGCCGCGAGAGGAGGAGGGGAGAAGGAGAGATGAGGCCGGGGATGTGTGAACAATGCTAATGCTACTTCACTGATCACCAATTGTGTATTTACTCCTCCTCCTCCTCCACCGCTTTCCCTCTCTCCTCTCCCTCACCCTCACCGGAGCTGTTTGTCTTGCTCTCCTTTCCCGCGGGCTCAAAATTCTCTCTTTAAACAGTGCTGCCATTGTTATCTGTATTATTGTTGGGTCATTTAGCTCACGCCGGTATCCAGGGTAACCGGGGAGATGTGACATTGGTTCCCCCACGTGAATACAAATATAGACAAGTGTTCATCAATATCCAAAAGAGCCATTATGGGTGTAATGGCCGAGGCATCCCTGTCAGATCGCTCTATAAATAATGCAGTTTCATTAGAATCCCGCCGCAAGTCCAGCAGACTTCATCTCAGCCTGACTGAGTTTATGCCCTACCTATAGATGTGTGTGTGTGTGACGCTCAGGACCAGAATGAGTAAATTAGCCTGCCGGTAAACCAGCACAGGTACTGGATCTGGCGTCAACAGGTGAGTGTGTGTTGGCACAATCTCCTGCATTTACATGCAGAATTCATCTTCTTCTGCCTCACAGTGTGTGTCTCATCCTAAAGGCTTTTCTTGGTTTAATCCATAAATAGATATGCTTTGATATCACTAATTTAACTGAACACAGCTTGTTATCACCTTCTGAAGCCTGCTGAAATGGCCCTTTAAATGGATAGGTTTTCCAAAAAATTAAAGGCACCATGAAATAAAAATGGACAATTTCAATTTTTTTTAATGGAATATTGCAGTATTTATTTATAAATCTTTTTTCGGTGCACATAATATTTTCTTTCTTTTCTCATTTTTAAAGTAACTTCCCCTCCCTTTTCCAACAACTTGTCTTGATGTGTTGTGATGACGTGTTTACTGGAGCGAGGGCGGGGCAACCTGTCACTCACATGACATCTGCGCCAATATCAAGCGTTAATGATCCAATCAATCCCCAATGGACAAAAATCAAGTCTAAATTTTTTTTCTTGTTCGAGAAGCTGTTTTACTCTGAATATACATCATAACTTGAAGCAGCGCTGCGCAGACCGATATGTGTATGACATCAAAGTATTGTGAGAGCTATCCACCTTTTTCCTGAGTAACCGATGAGCGGCGCCATGATGGATTCTAACTTCAGTTTGGGTTGCTCACATGTCTGGTCTCTGTGATGAAACTATGGCGCCATGTGCTTTTTAAAACAATTTTCATAGGTTTAAAGTTTTATTATCGGCTTGGAAAATATGTTAAATTGACTAGAAACATTAGAGACCGGAAATGTAATGCACCGTTCCAGTCAGGTGAGACTTCCGTGTTCAGAAAAAGGTGGATAAGAGAGCGGACTTTGATGTCATACACCGATCAATCTGCGTAGCGCCGCTTAAAGTCGAACACACCTTATTAGAACTTCCGTTTCATGCCGACTTTAAAATTATGTAATGTTTTACTGACCTTCATGTTGTTCCAGACTTTGGTCGCTCTCATGCATTCAATCGGTAGGAACGGGAAATTAAATTTTGTTTGTCAATTAAAACTATAATTACTTTAGAGCAGTGTTTCCCAACCTTTTTTTAGTCGCGGCACCCTTTGGAAATTTTAACAAACTTGTGGCACCCTACAAAATTAATTTTGTCAGGGCACCCCTGCTCTTGACAGACGGCACCCCGGTTGGGAAACACTGCTTTAGAGGATGTGTACAAGTCAGATGGACTATTTTTAGCATATCTATTTCAACTTGAAATCTGCAGTCTATATTCAATAGAACTGTACTGAAAAGAGTGACTAATTATTTTTTGTTTTTTTTGTAAAATGATGCCATGCACCAATTATTTTATATTTATGATTTAGTCTAGTGGTTTAATTTCTGTTTATAAAAAAGGACCAGGGCCAGATTTACCTCTTTTCGTGACATAGGCAAAAAAAAAAAAAATTGGGCCCCCTTCCCTATATTAATATAATAGGCCTAATATTACCACCCAAGCAAACAAAAATATTTCTTAATCAGTGGAAACGTTACAGTGCTTTCTATCGCAATAAGCGCTTGCGTTCAGTCACTGAAAATCGAATGTAACTCTTAATTTGTTTGAGAACTCAGAAAGACCATTCCATTAATAGGCGCGGCATACCACTTCGGGAGTTATTTCTCTAATAATTTTAACAGCCAGGAGTCACAACCACACATCAAGACACTGTTCAGATGATTTGTTTCAAGATATTTGACATGTTTCCGTCCTGAAATGTGTTGAACTGTTTTTAAGCACCTCATCCCAAACCGTCAAAAACGTCATTTTAGAGCTAATAACAGAGGCTTAAGCCATTGATATGCAGGCTAATGCAGTTATTAATGCAGTCTAAATACAGTTATTAGAGAGAGGGAGAGAGAGAGAGAGAGAGAGAGAGAGAGAGAGAGAGATTAAGCGCGTGTGAATACTTGCGTGTTGCGTCTCTGCGTCTCTCAGCAGTGTTCAGCAGCAGTCTTCTAATAGCGAATCTTTAAGTTAAACTGTTTCAAGAACCTTCCTACTGAGAAATGTCATGTAGCTTTCAGCTGTGAAACAATGTTATTGATCAATTCGCGTGGCGGCGTTGACGACAAGTTTCTGTCAGCGTGTGTGTGTGCGTATGTGAGAGAGAACCGGAGAAAGCGCGATTTCTGTACATAAAAAAGGTGGAAGGCATGGAAATAGTTTGTCATTTTTACCCTATTGTTTGTTATATTTATTTGCTCATTGTTGTAGATAGCCCATAGTATAACAAAATATTATATCTCTTCATTGTGTTTTGTTTTTCATTACTATGGACGTCAATGGCTACCAGGAACTGTTTGATTACCCACGTTCTTCAAAATATATTCTTTTGTGCTCAACAGAAGAAATACACTCATACAGGTTTGGAACAAAATGAGTAAATAATAACAAATCTTCTCGTTTATGGGTTTGCAAAATATTTAAGTAAATAAAAAGTATTTAGGGTAACAGACTTGATTACATCATTCTGACTCAGGGAATTGAGATTGGGATTTTCTCCACAGCATCGTTGTTAAAGGGGTCATCGGATGCCCATTTTCCAGAAGTTGATATGATTCTTTAGGGTCTTAATGAAAAGTCTGTAACAGTTTGGTTAAAATTTCTCAATGGTAGTGTAAAAACACCTTTTTTACACTGTCAAAAACAGCTCTTTTCAGATCAAGCCGTTTTTGTAGCATTTTCCTTTAAATGTTAATGAGCTCTGGTGACCACACCCCTCTCCAGATGTCGGGAGTAAATGAGGACTGCTATGTTCATTATTACATCCAACAACAGAACACCTCAATCGCTTAGGAGTCATTCTCGTCTACATCTGCTCCAGCGGTGAAACAATGGCGGACCGATGACAGCTCACTCAGGGCGGGTCTGAGGTAAGACACCAGTCCAGTCTGTGCTGAAACGCTACTGTCAGTCAAACTATCGTGGGAGGGGTCTGTCTGTGTGAGGTCACACAGACAGGCATCTGAGATCGGCTCGATTTGAGAAAGAGGAAAACATTTAACCAGATTAAAAAAAAAACACTGGGTGGATTTTTATTATTATAGGGTGGTTGTGTACACACACTGCCAACACACATTTCAGTTCAAACAGCTCGTAAAAGTGCATGTAGCATCCTATGACCCCTTTAATGCAGTTTTTCTCCACAAATTCACACTGATTTTTTTTTAAATACATTGAAATAAGGTGAACAGATAGCTTCAACAAAAGCATACACCACAGATTAACAACACTGGAACTCAAAACAGGCCTGTCTTTAAAGGTTTTCAACAATTTCATTATTGTTAAAAGTCAATTTTCCTATTGAGAAAATTAGTTTTTGGAGAAAATCTGGTGAAAAAGTTTTTACTTCTGGAATCATATTATTATTATTATTATTATTTTTTTTTTTTTTTTAATATATATAAAATTTTCTTTATTTACTTTTTTTTGGAATAATAATTATCACAATATCTTGCAGATCCAATGCTTTTAAATTGTAAACCAAAGAAAGATATGCTATAGGCTTATCCCATAAACTGTTGCTGGAATCATTGTTTTACGTATTGGAGTAAGCAATGACAGAATAGTCTTTTTGGCTAAATTATTCGTGAAATATAAAGACAGCAGTGCATTAAAGCCGAGCATGAAGGTTCCATTTGTAATGCATTTATTTTTCATGTGTGAATTAAGCCCAGCCAACCTGCAACGGAGTCAGCTACATGCACTACGCATCGATATCTTGAGTGTGAACAGCATTGATTTTGAAACGATCCATGTGCATGTGAGCGTGTGTAAATGCATGCACAACTAAGACACAGTCAGACTTCGACGTGCTTAACACATGTACTGTATATGGAGTCAGTAAGAACAGTATGTTTTCATCGCGCGCCCTGCATTTCTGTACACCTATACCCAGAAAAATTATTTTGAACTTTGAGCACACAGATCCTCAAGCCCCTCGGTGCCATGGAAACAGCATATCTCCGATAGCAACAGTGACCGTGGTGACATTTGTGATGTAACCTGATGTTCTGTCATTTCTGCAGTGGAGTGTTTTTAATGATTTTTTTCCCCGTGTTTCTCCACGTCCCTAATTGCAGCTCACTTGGAAGCAAGAATGTGTTGTCGTCTTTAAAGATGCATATTAAAATCAGATATCAAAGCATGCTATATCTTCTCATCGCCTCAAATGATCTTTTGTCTGACAGAGGTGTGAACCTGGAGACCTGTAAATTTAGCTGTCTCGCACATATTTTGCGAGACTTTTCAGTCGAGCCGTAGGCAGCATATGCACCTACTGATTGTTATGTCACCATTAGTGCTGAAAGGCACTATTAATAATATTTCGTTAGAGTGTGTGCATGGATTTGTGCAATCTGACATAAGATTGTTGTTATGCTGTTGATGTGTCATTGTACTCATTCTCCGACTATCATCCTGTCTTTCTTTGCTTCGCTCACTCCGTCATGCACCCTGCTTTACAATCAATAACTCATCTTTCAGCGTTGATTTTCCTCTTCCCCACAGGAAAACAAACATCCTTCTACAGGACAAACAAAGGGGAGAGAGGGGGAAAGAGATGATGACACACCAGAAAGAGAGGACAGGATGCGAGGCTTGATCATTGGAAAATTACAGATAACCCAGTAGATATACTGAAACTGAAACATACTGTCATTTAACGGGAAGGGAAAAGTGGGCCAGGGGCTGCAGGGGGAAGATTGAAAGGGTAGTTATGGGATGGATGATTAGCCCTTGTCTCCAAGGTTACCCTTTACAACTGTATCAGCGCAGAGTGGATTGGAAGAGATGAGGAGGGGTTGTTTGGGGGGATGACATATGGAAGGGATGGAGCTTAAGTCAGCACAGAGATCAAAGACCTGTATTGACCTACGGTACAGCTGCATTAATTTCACAGAACTTGGGCTGCGATAGATAGACAGGTTTTAAGGCTCACGAAGTGAAAATGATACTCGGCTCAGGATTAAACGGCAGCTGTAATACTGAGTTTATGACTAGGAATCTTCTTAAAGAGATAGTTCACCCAGAAAACATTTACTCAACCTCAATGCAGTTCCGAACCTGCATGACTTTCTGTCTTGCGAATAAAAAATGGAGAGGTTTAGCATCTGCTCCTTACCATACAATAAAAGTGAATGGTGACCAGGGGCTGTCAAGCTCCAAAAATGACAAAAAGGCACCATAAAAGTACTATAAGGGGCCGTTGACATAGAATGGTTTTCCATTCCACTGCACTACTCTTCCATTGGCTTGTAAACGTGCTAGATGGATGTCTTTGACTGCTCACGTATTGTGTTTTTGTTTGTTTGTTTGTTTGTTTTTGTTAAAGTAAATTCATCTATTAAAGGGATAGTTCATCCAAAAATGAAAATTCTGTCATTGACCCCCATGTCGCTCCAAACCCGTAAGACCTTTGTTCATCTTCAGAACACAAATTAAGATATTTTTTTAATGAAATCCGAGAGCTTTCTGACCCTCCATAGACAGCAACGCAGCTACCACGTTCAAGCCCCAGAAAGGTAGTAAGGACATTGTTAAAATAGTCCATGTGACATCAGTGGTTCCACTGTAATGTTACGAAGCTACGAGAATACTTTTTTGCACAAAGAAAACAAAAATAACGACTTAATTCCACATTTTTGTCATCACGCCGGATCTGGGTCAGCGCCGGTGCTGCCACACGCTCGGGTCTATGCTCGCGTTATGGTACTGTCATGAACGCGCGTCCACAAGTGACGCAGTAGAGACGAAAATGTGGATTAAAGTCGTTATTTTTGTTTTCTTTGCGCAAAAAAGTATTCCCGTAGCTTCGTAACATTACAGTTGAACCACTGATGTCACATGGACTACTTTGTCATCTTGGTATTTTTCTGTACCTTGAACGTGGTAGTTCCCTTGTTTTCTATGGGATGGTCAGAGAGCCCTCAGACTTCATAAAAATATCTTAATTTGCGTTCCGAAGATGAACGAAGGTCTTACGGGTTTGGAACAACACAAGGGTGAGTAATTAATAACAGAATTTTCATTTTTGGGTGAACTAACCCTTTAATGTTGTGTCCTGTGCCCTGCAATCTTATGAAGACATACAATCACACAAAACTATAGTAAGACTTAAAAAGACTCTGAATATAGCACATGCATCATTTTGTAACAGTATGTAGAAATAGAGTAGGGCAAATGTTCTGAGTCTTTTGTGGTCTGTGGTACAAATAAAATCATATTGAAATGAGTTGAGTGTGATTTATTTATTTTTTTTGGCTGAACTGTCACTTTAACCTCAAAACTACAGAGAACAGCTGGAACATCTATTAATAATAGATCTCAAAAGATGTAGTTTGTAGCTTTTAGTGTGAGAGCAGTTCTGTTTATTAAGTTCAAGGGTGGAATCAAGGGGCAATACAAAACACAAAACCTTCAATAAAAAAAAGCAAAAACACACACAATGTGACAAGATTGAATTCACTTGGAAAAGGAAAATTAAAGATGACTGGCAAAGAGAGGCAGCATTTTCACAATACCAACGATGGAGCTATCATTTAAAGTTCAGCTATTCAAAATAATCTAGAGCATCTCTAAGCTATTACTACATGACTTTTGGTTTTGAATGGAATTGTGTTGGTATAACCAGACCTTGACCGTTTCAGACATAGTTTGGTGGGATATTAACAGTGATGCAGGATTCAGGGATGCAGTGCAGCCTGGGTTATTTGTGCGTGTTAGCAGCAGTGTAAACATTCTGCATGTTCAGATGCTCAAAAGAGGTGTGAAAACAGAGCCCAGCCGAGGCTGTGGTAACACTAGTGTACGTATGTGTGCCTTGAGGTGAGAATGAGGATCGTTAAGCTGCTTACATAATTTATTCAGTGCGAGTGTGGATCGGGCACCCTTGGTGAGGTGTGTGCCACAGCACTATTGTGTAGGGCATGCTTACACACTAGGCTGCCTTCTGCTGATCTCCTCCTCTGACCTCCATACCAAGAACACAAGGGGGAAGTCAGAGCTTTGATTTTAAGATACATACATCAGGTTTGTTTCAAATTGTAGTATGGTGAAACTAAAATTTCCTTTTGAAACCACCTATACAAAATGTACTGATATACAGATTGATATATACAATGGTACTAAAATACTACCATACTCAAAAAGCATGTTTTTTTTTTTTCATGGAAAATGCAAAAGTACTTTAAAGAAACCTTGTCCAAAAATGTGTGGAATTAACATAATACTATATTTGTAAAGAATGCAAAAAGGAGTACTTTGCATTTTGGATATGTATACTGTATATTCGCAAATTTGATGTACAGGTATGTATGCAAATTTAATAAAGTTGCATAAATTTATATTATTTGAGTAATTAAATAATATAATTATTATATCATTCAATTAAATAAATCAATCAATCATATAATTACCTGTAATTGTTTCTAGCATATTGTTTTTGTATATATAATGAGATGGGAAATTTTTTAAATTATATTATGAGAAGTCAAGACTCATTATTTTACACAATTTTGTGTGACTGTGTCTTGTTTTAAGGCTGCTTAGTTATTTTTCACTGGAAAATAAAATACTGATTAAGATTTTTAAGTTGACCTTTTTCATCTGTGTAATGCTATCGTTCATAAAGACACACGCTCATAAACATGCAGATACAAATAATAAATAAAGAAATCTATAAATTGCTTATATTTTGTTTTTAAACTATAAAATATATAAATTGATTAGTTTGTTTTTAAATTATGTTTAGTTTTAAATATAAATCCACTATATTCAGAATAGTTATCTTAAATATTATATATATATATATATATATATATACACACACACTTATTTATATATTCTTTATATATATTATATATTTATATTTAATATTATACACAGTTTTGTTTGACTGTTTTATGGATGTTTAGATACATTTACTGGAACATAAATTGTGATTAAACTTTTTTTTTTTTGGTTTTGGGTTGTGTTTGAATTGACCTTTTCCATGTATCCCTTCATAAAGACACACATGCTCATAAACACATGCACATATGCATGCTTTTATTCATGCAATGAGAAAACGCCTCCACTGGGGTGGAATGAAACGTCAGCCGAAACCGTTACACAGAAGCACACAGAGCACAGCACCAATCCGCAACGTTCTGCACGTCCCTTGTTTTTGTATCTAATATGCAAAACACAAATGGACATGAAGGAACACAATCACAATGTCACCCTCACACACAGACTAACACGCACACCCTTAGGTTAGCCAATAATTGTAACCCTGAGTCAGAAGTATTCAGACGCTGACCCCGTAGCTAACCCCCACCCAGCACAGGAGGCGTGTAGACTGCAGGCTAAACATCAGCCCAGAGAGAGACATGTACACACACACACTCGCTCGCTTGCACAGCCATCGGGGTCAACCTAAACACCCCGCAGCTTGCAAGTCACAGCTCTAGTGTCAAAGCAGCGATAACACATTGACATAATGGCTGCTAAAAGCACATACATCGATTCAGGACACACCCATAAACTCACACGAATTACTGAGTCAGATGTTTAATGTCAACATGACATCAAAATGAACCCTATTAACTGTCTAAATGATCAGTGTGTGTGTGTGTGTGTGTGTGTGATACATCAGTGCATGTTGTTCCATTGGAGAAAAAAAGGCTTTATAGTCTTTATAGTAAAAATGAGATGACTTGCTCGGCCTCTTATGTAACGTTTTGGCTAATGTCATCAAGTTTTTACTTCTAGGTCCCTCTCCTCCACTTTATAATCCAATCAAATCCCACTCTACTTTTTTTCTGTTTCACTGAGAAATACGCACGTTCACTGAATTAAAATTGGCTGCGAATGTCGTTCCATGTTGACTTTAAAATGTACGTCTAAATTCATACAAGCAGACATACACAACACACACTCATGTTCCCACGTCCCCCATTTTGCATTTGTTGTTTGTTTGATCCTGTTTTTGTCATGAAAAACATCCAAAATAACCACCCACAGTTCAATACTCATTTTGTGAAAAACAGAACATTTTTTATTCCATAAATTTATCAGTATGGCACATGAACAGAGATTGAATGGTCTGAAAAAGATTTGGCACAGAACCATTACAGCAGAACGAATCTGCCCTCCTCCACACACACACACACACACACACACACACACACGCACGCATGCACACATGCATGCACAACACATTTCAGATGTTAATAATACACACATTCCAGAGCGATTTATCCAACAGGTTCAAACAGAGTCAGGAGAAACAATCACATTAACAACTACTTTCAATATTTCAGAGGGACTCAAACAACCCAACGTGGCAGATGGGGGAATGTTTAATTGAACAGAGGGAAGGAAATATCGGAGGCATCAGTTTGCTTCTCTGTTGTGTTTCTGTTTTTTTCTTCCTCTCAAGAGAGGATTGTGGTTGCAGTGCACGTGTTTGTGTGTTAGACACCAGACAGTTGTGAATTTCTGGTCCTTCAGGAAGAAAAGGATAAACGAGAAGGCTGATGGGGGAAAGAGTGAGACAGAAAGAAACAAAAAATAAGGTACGACAGCAGAGGAATTAAGGGATCATTGCTGAATAGAATTATGCCATCATTTACTCACCCTCATGTCGCTCCAAACCCATGAATTAATTCCCAAAAGATGAATTTTTTAAGAATACTCTGGCCATATTTTCAATTTAATGAAAGTGAATGAGGACTCAAGCAAGCTCCAAAATGTGAAAAAGCACCATAGAAGTATCATAACAGTGGTCCATATGATTCAAATGGTAGGTTTCATCTTCTAAAGCTTTATGTGAGAAACAGACTGGAATTTAAAACATTGTTCAACTTTAAACACTGCGTATAAGAAAGGTAACAATGTCTGATTCATAAACAAATGATTCATGTGAGTTAGAACTTCACGGAATCATGCGCTCACAAATCCACTCTGAATGATTTGGTTCTTTTTGTTCTAGATGATTCAGACTGATTCAGTTCATCAATGCTTTGGTTGCAGCGCCTAACAGTCCACTGGAGGAACATTATCAGTGAATGCAAAACTTAAATTTCAGACTGTTTGGAATACAGAGCATGAGTCACATGGACTTTTATGGTCTTTTTGTATCTTTTTTGAAGCTTTACAGCCCAGTTTACAGACTCAGTTTAATTATATTGAAAAGTCTTTATAGAATTTTTTTTTTTTTTTCACTCTTTGGGTTCCACAAAAGAAAGCCTTTCTTTCTGGAACAGGTTTGGAACAACATGAGAGTAAGTAAATAATGAAGTGTTGTATGGTTGGTACTCAAGACAAAATCAACAAGGTGAGTAAATGATTTAGGTTTCTGGGTAAATCTTCCCTTTGAAGGGCTGAATGAAGAGCATAAAGTACAGAAATAAAGAATGTCCCTCTTTTCTCTCTTAAGCTGGTGACTCAGAACGAAAAGGTCTGATGTGTTATCCGCATGTCAGAAGATATAGATGTAGGGAAGGAGGAAGAGGGTGAGAAAAGGAGAGAGAGGGGTGATGTCAGCTGTGCGCCTCTCATTCCTGCAGGTTACTAACAGTGAGGTCATCACAGCCCACAGCAACTCTTGACATACAAGGATAGCAATGACCCTGCACACACACACACACACACACACTTGCAGCGAGACACACATGACTCAATTTGGCAGACGGACGGACGTCCACAGTCTTACGTATACACACATGCTGGCTGTCAATGAGCAAACCCACAGAATGTTCACACAGACACCTACAACACACAGTGTATGCACCTTCACACACGTCACACAAACGCACACTTGTATATGCCCACACACTCATTGTTTGGTAGATGTACGAACACCTTTCTTACTTTAGTTCACAAAGTCAATGGCGCAGACATGCCTACACACACACACACACACACACTCAAATAAGACGTGATGAAAAGTGACAAGACATGTCCGAACGTCCTATGACAGCCAGCCTCATCTCATCTCATTCTATTTTCTCTCCTGATCTTTTTCTTTGCCATAGATTTATCAGCAGAATTAGCACACAAGTTTTAGAGTTTATTTGCAGGTGAAACATGATTCCAGCCTTCATTCTAGCCCTCAATCAGACGTCGTGGTCTAGAGGAATGATTTCTCGACTAAAGTGCTAGAGGTCAAAAGTTCGAAACCTTTAATAAACCAATTTAAAATGTATTATTTTTGTTAATAAATTAGCAATGGGGGCATTTGTTTCAGATTTATTTAGAGATGTCACTGTAATGGAGAGTGGCCCACAGATGAAGCAATGCAGTCAAGGCTGTGCTGGTTTGGATGGTCTAGTTCATCCCCTGCTGGTAGATTCCCGCAACTATGAGGGTCCATGACAATTGTGAAAATATACTGTATAAAGGCCCGTTCACACCAAGAACGATAACTATAAAGATAACTATATCTGCGTCCACACCAGCGGATGATATTTTCTGTTTATTCTAAGTGCACGCTCGTCTGCCCCTTTTTCTCGAGGTCATTATAACAGGATTGATTCTCATTGGTTGTCGATGTTTTTTTTATCATTCATCAGCTGGAAAAAAATCGACCTGAAAGTGATTCCAATGATATTGTTTCTCTGTGCCTTTATCGTTACAGCTGTGGTATGGACTCTGCTATTCTTCAATACTGAGAACAATTTTTAAAACTATATCTTTATCGTTATCTTTATAGTTATTTCCCTTGGTATAAACAGGCCTTAAGGCTTGTCAAAGTTAGCATGAGCATTTAAGACATGATTATTTAATGCAATGGCTTTTTCCTAATATTCACACCCACCAAATTTGATGAAACCTACTTTCAATTACATTATTCTAAAAAAAAGCACTGGATTTTACAGTCATGAAAAAAATCAGCATGAAGTTAATAAATATTTTTTATATTTAACGTAAGAGTGAATGACGATTTGTAACTTGCATGTGCGAGGCTTCCGGTGTGAGTCACTTATGGTTATTTCAGCTTACAAAAACAGTCCATTATGCTGCTTCATATTGCAAACTGGTATTTGTTAACATAGTATGTAGTATCGTAATCATAAATGCTATTTTGTAGCGCAAATAGTTTTACCATTTGATACACTTTGTTATTCTTCTAGTTATTTACCTACAGCAGATAATGAATAATGTCTTCACAGGTAATAGCTTACTTTTGTGTTGAGATATAAGATGGATAAGTTACAGTTATTTAATTTATCAAATAAATATTTACATTTTGTTGTCTATGTAGTATTCACACTTTTCCCACACTGTATAAATGGTTTAAAATTCATAGCTGCCTTTATATTTTAGGAAAGGGATCGTCATATTTGGGAGTCGATGTCATCCAAATACTTTATAACCTCTGGGCTACAACATGAACGTTGTCTAATGTGAAGTCTACAGTGGTTGGGGTTTTGGGAAGACCCCACTGGGGAAGGATAGAAAGGAAATTGTTTTACAAAACGAACATAAATCAAAAGCTTGAAAGCTGACAGAAGGCGGCAGAAGTTTAAAGTAAAATCAATGATTCTAGTTAAACTTTATTTCATATTGCTAAATGTTTACTGTTGTGCCGCTCTGTGCCTTTTATTGTTATTGCACCAAAATCAGTGTGTGAGATTTAATGTGCTGAGATAATGGCACACTTTTGTTTCGCCTCTTCTGCAAATCTTGTTCTGTGTTCTGCCGCGCTACACTGTAACTGGGTCACATTTAGATCATTCGGTTCACTCAATCTCCGACGGACCCCAAGAACCCAGATCAGGTTCTCCTGCGGCTCTAGCATGGGTTCGCTTTATGCCGTCACAGCATGAGCAGGTTCTTCATAAGGTGATCAGGTCACAGCTCATTGCTCTCTCACCGGCCCCTCCACAGGCTGGCTGGAAACGGTCCACTTCAAAGTTTTTCCACTGGACTGCCTCTCAAACATACAGTATCCCATTCAAAAGCAAACATCACACAGGGAATTGAGCCAATAAGATGCCCAAAACCCACAACAGTAACCGTGTTTGAGGCTGAAGAGCAAAAGGCACGGCCTAAACTCAACCAAGATGCTGCTTCAGCCGTTTTAACAGGGCCGACTCATTCAGGATGCTGTCACACATTTACACAACCCTACACTGCAGAAAATCATTCTCATAACCAGTATTTTTGTCTTGATTTCCAGTAAAAATATCCAAACATCTTTACAACAAGCGGATTTGGCTATACTTTAGCAGCAAAAGTGAGTAAACTATTAAGACTTTTAAGAGAATATATCTTACATTAAAGGGATACTCCACCCCAAAATGAAAATTTTGTCATTAATCACTTACCCCCATGTCATTTTGGAGAATCACTACTGAACGCAAGCAGCGTACGCTCTTCTGTGTCAGCCGCGACACACGGATGCACTGCTTTGATTTGAACGAAAACAGCGCATCCGTGTGTCGCGGCTGACACAGAAGAGCGTACGCTGCTTGCTTGATTCAGTGGATATTCTCTAAAATGGCGCTATGGGGATGTGGAGAGACACAGAGGAGACGAATTGTTGAATAAAGTCGTTATTTTTGTTTTCTTCGCGTACAAAGAGTATTCTCGTTGCCTCATAACGTTACGGTTGAACCACTGATGACAGATGGACTATTCTGATGATGTCTTTCATATTTTTCTGGACCTTGACAGTGTAATTTACTTGGTAGGCAATGGGACAGTCACAAACCGCTCGGTTTTCATCCAAAATATCGTAAATTGTGTTCCGAAGACGAACTAAGCTTTTACGGGTTTGGAACGACATGGGGGTAAGAGATTAATGACAAAATTTTCATTTTGGGGTGGAGTATCCCTTTAAGTTTATTTTTCCTACTCCATTGGCAATTTCTTTGTCTGTTTGTTTATGCATAAACCTCATTTGTTACATTTATGTGTAAAAAGAGAAAAGAAATTGCCAATGGGGTAAGAAAAATAAACTTTATACATGTATATCCTTTGAACACAACAAGCCTTAGTATGTAAACCAAACTGTGGTCCATGCACTGAAGACATGAAATGCAATGAAATATGTTTACCTTAAAAAGATAGTTCACCCCAAAATGAAATGTTTGTCATCATTTACTCACCCTCATGTTGTTACAAACCTGTATGAGTTTCTTTCTTGTGTTGAACATAAAAGATATTTTGAAGAATATTGGGTAATCAAATAGTCGACGGTACCCATTCACTTCCATGGTATATCTTAACCTACAAATGCTTGGTTCTTCAAAATTCTACAGAATATCTCTGTTTGTGTTCAGCATAAGAAAGAAACTTATAAAGGTTTGTAACAATATGAAGGTGGGTTAATGATGACAAAATTTTCATTTTTGGGTGAACTATTCCTTTAATTATCATTATTAGTTTTACATTCACAATTGCCAAATTTGATTTTACTATTTCATTCTGTTTTTTTAAAGACTGGTTAGAAATCATTCTTTCAAAAAAAAAATCTACTGACATCAGTTTGCCATAAAATATTTTAACAATTCACTTTAGTAAAATGACAACATAAAAGCCAATTATTTAAAATAATTGTGATGTTTTTATAATAATCACACTTTTTTCCTCACAGTAAATACATGAAAATATACAGCTACCTTATATTTTAGTTAGGCGGTACCTCACAACAGGATCATCATATTTGAGGGTCCTTGCCATCAAAACCCCATGTCTTAAGCAACTTTGCTTCTAAAGTGACGAGAAGACAAAAATACTAACAAAGAAAGTGAAAAAAATAGTCTTTCTAAACCAGAGGAGCATAACACACTATGGTGTCTCTAAACCAAAAAGCAGTGTGGGAGGACACACAGGATTGAAGAAGAATAAAAAAAATATTGCGAGGGATTTGTCCCAGGAAATAATCAATGCGAACTGAAATTTAGCAATATAATTCATTCCCATTAGCAAACACACTCAGCTGCAACCTTATCTGCTTTGCAAAACCCAATAATAGCCATTTGTTTTCAAGGAGTCAAAACCCAAAAATGTGCCCTTTCTGGTGTTTCCAGGAAACACAAAACAGGATGCTAATCAGCCACATAACCACCATCACAAAAGCCAGTGACATCCCTCAAAGTTAGAAATGGTCTAGAGGAGCTGAAGCAGGCAAGTCAAGCTACAAAATGCAATCTCTTAGGACTTGTCATGGGGCTCAGGCACATAGTATGGATGGATATTACAGCAGACATGCAGAAGCACCAGTATACATACACACATACATGTCTGGCCCATGTGCATTTACCGGTCAGTCAAGTGCCATCCAATCCCAAATGGCATTTGAGAAGCTTGTACCATGGAGGATTACATTAGATGACAAGGCACAACCTATTCGAAATCACAAAGAAGACACTGATGTGGTTTCCGAGTCTGAGGTGTCACATGTAATTATCAATGCCTCTGTCCGTAGGTGCATGTGTGCGTTCGAGGGAGGAGGTGGGTAAAAGCGCTCTTTATTGACTGAGGTGAGGGTCTAGGATACAATCTTACATTAGTGCGAGTGTGTGTGTGTGTGTTCAGGGGCAATCAGTGTTTGACAAGCTGCTGCGGGCTCTCGTACAGATCAGTGCAATGACGCAAAGAGACGTTGTGAACAACTGATCTCATTCTCTTCATAAAACCCCTCAAACACACACGCACATAAATGTCCTGATGGGTATCAGGAAGCCCACACAACAACTACAATGGCTAATGAGGCACATGTTCAAACAAACCATACACACGCTCTCTAACACGATAAATCAGTATGTGTGACTTTTGCCGCACACACTCAAGCTGCTTTAATGCTCAATTCCAAATCTGTCACACACACTCAATCTCAGGGGCTAAATAAGTCTTCAGGATTGAACAACACACTGGTCCTCTCACTCTCTTTCACCCTCGGCATCAGAACAGAGGACAACAGTTTTATGTGCATTGAGCAGCAAATAACAGTAATATGTGACCCTGGACCACAAAACCAGTCTTAAGTGTCAATTTTTCAAAACTGAGATTTATACATCACCTGAAAGCTGAATAAATAAGCTTTCCATTGATGTATGGTTTGTTAGGATAGGACAATATGTAGTCGGGATACAACTATTTGAAAATCTGGAATCTGAGGGTGCAAAAAAATCGAAATATTGAGAAAATCGCCTTTAAAGTTGTCCAAATAAAGTCCTTAGCAATGCATATTACTAATCAAAAATTACGTTTTGATATATTTACAGTAGGAAATTTACAAAATATCTTCATGGAACATGATCTTTACTTAATATCCTAATGATTTTTGGCATAAAAGAAAAATCTATAATTTTGACCCATACAATGTATTTTTGGCTATTGCTTCAAATATACCCCAGCGACTTAAGACTGGTTTTGTGCTCCAGGGTCACATATGTTGCCAATAACAATAATAAAACAGAATCCAATAAGAGTTGAAACAATTAAAACAATTTAGGCCATACAAGAAAATTAAATTAAAAAGGCATATTTGTTGTTTTCAACATATACTTGTTTTTAGAGAATATATTTTTGTATACATTCTTTAATGTTTTTGATAGAAGTCTTGATCAATTTATTACAATTTAAAATAACTGTTTTCTATTGTAAATTATTTTAAATTTCAATTTATTCTTGTGAGGAAATAATACATTTTCAACAGTCATACTCCAGTCTTCAGTGTCGCACGATCCTTCAGAAATCATTCTAATATGCTGATTTGCTGTACACAATTTGCTGTACATGCTGATTTGCTAAGTCTTTGCTGTAATTTTTGATTTACTGTAATTTTAATGCATCCGTGAAAAAAGTACTATTTTCTTCCAAAAAAAAAAAAAAGATTTTTGGCCAAAAACCTCTGAATTTAGTGCAAATATTCTTGTTTTAAAATAAAAAAAAATACTTTGCCAGTTGAGTAAGAAAAATAACTTTAGATATATGTTTTCTAAAAACAAGTAAATTATAAATTAAACTATAAATTATATCAAGATATTACATTTACTTGACAAGTTTCTTTTTTTTGCATTATATTGCACAATGCTGTTTCTCACAATTGGGATCATCGGTGTCAGAGCGCCGTGACGGTCTGTGCAACTCTGGTAAAAACTGAGTTTGTTAGGGACAAAAGCTATATCTGTTCTGTCTAGCCCTGACAATTACAATGAAGCAGTTTTATATGTGAAGAATGACACCATCCCTCGCAGCTGCTTTAGAAACGGACCATCACCAGCAGTAGGGCTGAAGTATGATTTGGATGTAATTGATATTTTAAGCGACACACTCTCAAGTGAGTTGTTTATGTGTTCGACTTGGTTTTGTGACTCAGACTGTGAGGAACCAATGCTATAGACCTTCTGCTGATAAATCCAGGACCAAAGTGCAAACGACCAAATACAAATCTTTGAAGTAAATGCTGGAATAAGATATTTACCCCCCACACCCAAAAGCAAGAGCTGCCCTAGATTTGTCTGTCAAAGCCTGAGCATGTCTGCAACTTTAAACACACACCAAAAAAATACGGAGACCTTTGTCGCACATCTGAATTTCTGAATAATGTATCACGGCCGCTATTAGGGAAGTACCTCCCACCACTTCAACTGGTTGGAAATTGGCACGAATGCCCCCTGACTTCTCGATTGGGGTATTAAGGGGAAAAAAAAAAACCCCGGAAAATCCCAACTGATGTTTTTTCTCCATTCTAGCTAAAAGCATCATTCAGAAGATCATACACAAGCCTGAAGCATAGGCAAATATGCTAAAGTGATTTAAACCGGGGATTTAAAATGGATGTCTGACTCTCACGACAGTCTCTAAATGCAGTACAAAAACACAGATGTCGCAAACACACACACAAGCTCGCCACGTGCATGCTCAATGACAACAGTCTCTTATTGTAAAACACACAACCCAAACTCACTCTCTCCCACACACAAACACACACACACGAGAGGGCAACAGAAATGCTATCAATGAAAAACATTGGTCGAAATACATGGATGTCTTCAAATAAGCTTACAAAAGCTGAAATGGCCATTTCCATAGTTTTCATACACTCACACAAAGACACATGGTTAAGCCAAAACCTGCGACACCACATTCTCTGGTGCTCTTTGCATAAGTCCTAACCAGCTGGTGGGTAGGGTATTTCTCTGCAAAGCGCGTTTATGAGAGAGCTGAGATGTGTATGAGTGTGTGTTTTGGGCCCTGTGACTCAGATACCACAGTGCTACGAGGGAAAGAAGGGCTCCTGTCTTCCTACCTTTGTCACAGCTTTCGCATGCTTCTTAAGACTTCAGGAAGCGAGAGATATCTGAGGTTGCAGGCTAGGTGAAGATCATGAGATATATGGTATGTTATAACAGTCTCTGCCCTGTCCCACTACCAATCTGCTTGGCAATACTTTCTTGTGAGTTGCTTTGGAAAGAAAGCATATGCCTTGAGCACAAATGTAATACAATTACTGTCTGGTACACACATATGCACACACACATAAACAGATGTGTATGTTAATCACTCAAGAAGCAAATGAACATATGCAAATCTCCGGCATGAGAGGGAGAATATGATAATTTTGAGTGTAGGGGATGATGTGCATATGGAAGATCAATGGCATGTTAGATACGGACATCTCGATGACTGCTACTCAAGGTTCATGAATGTCAACAGAAAAGGAGGTTTATTGATATGCAGTGTGCTATGAATATGCTAATTGACCCTTCGCAGGGAGTTTGATTGACAGGCAATCTGACCAATCATAACGCCGAATCCACCATTTTGTCCAAGTATAGGTCTCTGCAGGAAAGTAATGGGAGTTACCAGATCGGGGCGTTTTTAGACCATGTTACCTGATTGGCTGACGTCATAGTGACGGTAGGTTTAGGGGTGGGGTTAGGTAAGGGGGATCATTTTGATTGCATGATTTAGAAACACCCTGCGGTTTGAAAACACCCAGAAATTCAGAAACGCCCTCTTTTGCTCTGCAGAGACCTCAATCTCATTTTGTCTGACAAACAAACAAGACAGGAGAATAGATTAACTTCCGTGGACTTATATTTGAAAAATGCTGTGTATTGACATATACGGTTTAAATAAAATACCTTCTGATGTTCGTTCATGTTTATTTCATGCTATAACTAGTAAAGGGGAAGCGATGATGGGTTCACATGCCGCTTGAACTGAGGCGCTACAGTGATCTGTCACAACACATAAAAGAGCCACAAAACAGTATTTATTGTGTGAATTCCGGTTAAAAAATTGAAAAATTTGAAAGCTGAGACTTTCATGCCTAAAGTAACCTGCTCTGTCTTGTCTGTTGGCGTGTTGTCAGTTTCCTCTTTGCTCCGCAATGTATTTTTCACTGCGTAAGAACATGATGTGTAGTGTGAAAGAGGCATGGATTGTCAACCATAGCAACAGTAACTAAGGAGGGCGGGTTTTTGAGAAGGGGCCGATTTAAGAACACGGATGTCAATGGTTACATCCTTGTAAATGGCGTCCTATACTGGCTCCGTCCTCGCATTTGCATCTGCGACCTGAACGCTGTGATGGGGACTGTCGCAGCAGCAACAGTTGCCAGGGAAACCTCACCATAAGAACCTGTTGGGACGCTGTGCCAGAGTATGGGTGCACTAATATGTCGGATGACAATTGACACGGCGGTGCGCTCGCGTGTGGATATTTGTACGTGTTGTAGGCTAACAAGGTTTGACAAACACAGGCACGGGGACCCACAAAGATGGCACCCTGGCTCTGATGGTGTTTGGCACATTAGTGCGAAGGCGTGTTGCCGTGGCAACAGGGTGTTGACACGGCACAGTCGCACTTCTCGGCACTGATAATGGGTGACATTCTGAAAACGAGCGTGTATCAGAAACCCGGTCTCTCTCTTTCCTCTCTGTCTCTCTCTCTCATATCTCTTCCTCTGCAGAGAAGAACGCTACCACCAGCCAAATCACATTCTGTCTGCATCTCGGGAGAACTGTCTCCAAGCCTTAAGATCTAAGGGTTACATACAGTGATACCTCAAATACATGA
>NW_015540847.1:419269-427693 GCF_001515605.1 Sinocyclocheilus anshuiensis | reverse complement strand
AAGGTTCTCTTACTTGGGTATGTGTTTTCTTTTATTTATGTATATATATATTTTTTTTTTATGTAAAAAAAAAAAGGGAAAAAAATATATATATTTCATTATGATATTTGATATTTGTTGTGGAATTGTTGGTCACATGTGAAAGTGTAATCTGTCTGCTAACACGAGAATGTGTTTTGAAATGTTAAAAACATCTTGAATGCTGTTAAAGATAAAGCTGAAATCATATTACAGTCCAGGGTAAAAAAGCACACAGATGTGAAGCACATCGATACTCGAAACCACGATCAGCAGCGATTGGCTGGCGCGAGACAGCAACGTCATGATATCATATCATTAAAAACACAGACATAATAAATACCTGGCCGTTTCTCGATACCAAGAGCGCAGAGTCGGTCTCGGGAGTCCGGAGCAGCAGAGTACTTGCTCGCCTCGCTGTATGCACTTACAACACGACGAAATACGACATCAAACACCGCTGCCTCTTCTTGTTTTCTTTAAAATATTAATAGCTTGTGCTCAGCCAAAACGATATGACCTGGAAGAAATAATAGATTCATGATACCAAAGATTGCCTGTTAGATTTACCCAAAACGAATTTTACCTCATGTTTAACCACTACAGAGACATCTGAGCCAGCGGCTAATGTCAGAAGGACTAGCCGCGGTGAGGCTGCTCTCGGCGGATACATGAGCACTGAGCGCCCGCTGATCGCCTGGAGCTCCGAAATCGGCATGGCAAATTTTCAAATAGGCACTTTCTTTATAAACAAACAGCAGATTTTAGTTTTAAACAACTACATTCTCGCCTGAAAAACTCTTAAAACTACATTTCATGACACAATAACAGTAATTATCCGCGGTGAGGCTGCTCTCGGCGGATACATGAGCACTGAGCGCCCGCTGATCGCCTGGAGCTACGGCTCCGAAATCGGCGAAGAACATTTTCAAGTAGGCACTATCTTTATAAATAAACCGCAGATTTGAGTTTTAAACAGCTACATTCTCGCCTGAAATACTGTTGCAACTGCATTTCATGACACAGTAACAGTCATATTTAGAAAATTATTGGGGTTTTCGCCGCCATTAACACTCGCTGGTTGGTGCGAAATGCATTCTGGGATACCTGGCTGCCTCATGTTCGCACAAGTCACCTCTGGATGCATCGTCGATAAAAGGGGCGGAGCAAGAACACATCCGGGGATTTGAACTGTACTTGGCTAGATGTGAACTTTCAATTGGAGCAGTACTCGGTGAGGACTGATGACGTTCCACAAGTCCACAGGAACACAAGTACAAGAGCGCATATTGAGAAGCGGCCCTAGACGCGTCATAGACTTGTTCGGCATTGCTGGGAACGCCCACAAAAACATCATAACCGTTTATGCCGTGGGGGAAAACAAACCATTCGAATTAACGCGTGGAGACCTTGTTAGGCGCTTGATCTTTACTTTTTGTGATGATTTCGATTGATTTTTGCTTTGTGCAATGCCGAAAAGTTGCTGTGTATTTCCGGGTTTCTCAGCAGCGGAAGTCGTCATAGTTGGGTTAACTTGAAGAGCAGTGAATGGGAGAGTACCACGGATATATTTGTTGCTTTCCCATTTGCTCAAATAGCAAAAGAAATACTCCACGATAGTGTTTTCATGACATTCAATAAAAGGAAAAAAATAGAGAGAGACTGATAACGGCAGTCAGAGAGAACGATGTCAAGTTTACAGTCCCTCCCACAGACGCTGCATTAGAAACACCCTCGCATTAGCGTTAACTGTTTTTTTTTGTAATTTGATGCAAAGGTGATATAATACAAAGAATAGTGTTATAAATGTAGATACATTTTTAAAAATAGAAATATGAAAAACTTTCGAGGATTTGCGATGCTGGTGACCGTTAAACGCGTCATCAGTCTTGTGAAAAGGGTCCATTAACGCGCGAAGACCTTGTTAGGCGCTTGATCTTTACTTTTTGTGATGATTTCGATTGATTTTTGCTTGGCGCAATGCCGAAAAGTTGCTGCGAGGCGTTCTGTACCTCTAATAAGTTACAAAACCTGATCTGAAGATTTATATGCCGAACAAACAGACGGACTACCGGAGGTAGCACTGAGCGGGTAGCACATATGATCAGAACTCCGACAGTAGTTATGGATATGCAGCGTATGAAACATATTTATATGCACTCCAGATTCCCTGCAGTGATCTGTCATTAGTCCCGTCCCCCTGCACCGCGACCCAGTTCTGATGGGCTTACAGTAACCCTCCTTCACATCGCAATCAAATAAATCACTCCCTGATATTCATATTATTAGACACAATCCCTTACGAAAAGTAGCAATGGTATTACTATAGTAAAAATATAGTAAGCCAACCATGTTTTTGTGGCGTTTTTATTACCAATTGTAGCCTATAACCACAGTTTTACTACAAATACCATGGTTAAACTATGGTTAGTGTAGCAAAACATGTTGTTTTTACCATGGTTTAACTATAGTAACCATGTTTTTTGGTTGTAACCACGGGTTATTTTCGTATTAACTTCATGTTATTTTATGGCATGTATTTGTGAAAATGATTAGGCTATACTTACAGCACACACCACATAGAATAACGCTGCGCATTTCAAGGCGCTTCAGTGGACCTTAATGTGACCTGTTTTGTCAATGTTCAAATTATTTTTAATATATCAATAAAAAAGTACGACAGGCTTTCACTCAAGTCTTTATCACTTTATTAAAATTAAGCAAAACAAAACGACAAATGTTTACTTTCACAAGCTGTCTCTTGCCTATAGACTCAATCAGTAACACAAATGTGGAGAAAGGCCACCTCTGGCCATTCCGCTGGGTCGTTTGTCCAGTCACAGATACCGTACGGACAGTCCGACCCAATACGGCTGTTTGTATGCGTATGTTGCTCTGTCGAGCGGCAGGAATGATTGTATGTAGGCCATTCTGAGTCAACACCATGCTTTTCCAACGCGGGAAACACGCCGACTCCGCCCACACAGCCATGACGCGACACCGATCAAGTCTATAGTAGCTGTGGAGGTATAGCCTACTCTCTTATACAGAGAACAGGCTTTCTTCAGCTTTCCTTAAGGCTTGCGTTGTCCTGTTTGCAATTGGCTAAAAAGGGAATATATATATATATATAAATAATAAGTCCACAGATTTATGATAAACTATGAAATCCTTATAATCTAGTGATGATAAACTTACTCTTTGTAAATAAGTAACGTTAGTGAAATTAAAGAGAGATGATTTAGCTCCATCCCTAATCCTGACAGTCTGGCATCGTCAAAAAAATCTCAGGTGTCCGGTCACTTGACTGCAAGCACAAGCGTGACTCCCGAATGAACCGCAGAGGGTTAGCTGTAATAATGCACATATTCTGAACACAAACCTCCTCGAAGTCAAGAGCTGAGTGGATTCCAGCCAAAAACCCACACCACTGCTTACTAATGAACGAACAATGCATCAGTGATCAAATGCTCTTAATGCAGATCACAGGATTAATCTGACCGCATTCAGCGCCGAGATCAGATAAACACACACAACTCTGAAAAATCATTTTATTAAACCTCTGTACAACACACACGGAACATCCTATTAAAAGTATTTACAAAGATTTACACTAAATCATCAGGAGTCATTGAAACATGTAAACAGAGGATCATGAATTATTCCTCCTCCTCCTCGTCGTCAATGATTGGTCTGGACCTGAAACACAGAACACGGTTCAGTGAAGCCAAAGAGTACAGAAGCCCAAGAGGCCAAGCGCTGATGCTGTGTGGGTACCAGACACTAGGTGGAGCTTGGGTACAACAACAGCACAGATGCACAGAAACAGACAGAACAACGAAAGAGGTCAAAGTGGAATAAAAGAGCGCAATGTTGGGCAGTCCACTGCAAAAACTATCAGTGCTACAGTAAAAATCTTGCCTTTCATCGTTTTCCCAAAGACCCTGACGTGTGATTATTCACAAAAGTGTACAAGTATTGTGTGTTTTGAAGTGGGACGTAGCGCTGGCTTATGCACCTGCTAACTTTAACTGTTTTTAGTCTAGTAGTAAACTTAAATCCTTGTAGGAACTGCAGGTCCTAGCCATAGAAACCATAATAATGATTTATATGGATATGACACGGAGTTAGCATGAGCTTATGCAACTTAATATAGTCTGAAATATATATTGTACGTTTTAATCCCCAGGAACACACTACAAACATGACGATCTAGATTAGATTGCCGTGTCGGTCATAATTAAATAATTTGAGAAAGTGGCTGTACGTGTTTGTTTACAATCTTCCTTTAACAGACATTAATATCAGACAATACTGCAAACAGTTTACTGTCAAGCTGTTATATTCCCGTTATATATTTATTGTCCAACATTCCTAATTTTCATTCATTAAAAATTCATTCAATTTTAATATGTTGGTATTAATTCAGTGTTAATAATGCTAACACTTGAACTTAAAATATGTTTAACTGAAACTGACATGGTTTCTAGAGAGCAAAAGGTTTTGTGAAAAAGGGAAGTCTGTAAAATAAACTGTTAAAAGGGTTTGACGATCACTAGTCTAGTGATCGTACGATATTGTCGTCATCGTTCAGGCTGCATTTCAGCTTTAATGTGCGTTTTTTTTAAACAAAGCAGCGAATATATTTGCCCCAGCGGCAGCTAGAAGCTAGCGCACTCTCTCGCTCCAGAATAATGGCGGAAGCACAGGCTGCTGCTGCAATGGAACGCTCTGTTGACTTTTACTTCTAGTCAGTGTAAGTTATTTGGTGAACCCTTAAACCCCAGACAGGAAGAGGAAGTCCTCTCAGCACTCACTTCCTGGGCACTTTAGTGACGCCGCTGCCGCCAGCCTCCTCCTCCTCCTCATCATCATCAGACACGGGATGAAGGTTCTCCTTCCTGCTGGGGCCGCCGAAGAAGTCCCCAATGCCCTTCTGCCACAGGGGTGTGGGCCGCGGACACACGGGGTTCCCGCCGGCATACTTACTCTTAGCTGAGCGAAGCAAACACAGCTGCATTAACACTCACACACACACTCACACACTCGCACACACTCACTCTCTCTCTCACACACACACACACGCACACACTCTCTCTCACACACACACTCTCTCTCACACACACTCTCTCTCACACACACACACACTCTCACACACACACACACACTCTCTCACACTCTCACACACTCTCACACACTCTCACACACTCTGACACACTCTCACACTCTGACACACTCTCACACTCTGACACACACACACACACACTCTCACACACACACTCTCTCACACTCTCACACTCTGACACTAGAGACCAAGCGGGCTTGAGTTCAGGAGTCGTCTCAGTATTTAGAGGAGCTCGAGCAGCAGACAGCGCTCTGCTCTAAACTCTACTCACCCGGCGTGCCCGACTGCGCGCCGCTGCTGTGCGCGCTCACGGATCCGGACGCGCCGAGGGACTTCCGGGGCGCAGAAGCAGCAACAGCTGAAACACAACACAGCTAATCAGAAACCACACTTAACACACACTGCTCAGCGCGCGGCGCGGCGGCAGGGAGAAGGTAGTTCCGCTTCCGGGGCGCTTCATTGTGACGCGCCGCGCGTGAACGTGAAAGTGGCGCCATTTCATTTCGTCAAAATTAAACTGCATTAAAAACAAACAACATTAGTGAGACCATTCGGGCAGTAAAACACTCCTTTAATAACTTCTCGGTCGCTTCTGGCGAATATATTTAGGGCCAATGTTTGCTAGACACAACAGCACCAGCGGGCTAATAGAGTTCCTGTAAGAATAAGCGGTGTTTTCCTCATAAAACACGCTAGCGCTACTCCTGAGAGTGAGCTGTAGGGATGTGAGTGGCGGGAGAAGCTGATCGTTCGTGAGCGCAGCTACAGTTGCTGCTAACGCTCGCAGGAGCGACAGCCGGCGCTATAAAGGCGAAGCTAACGCTCAGTCTTACCTTTCCTGTAAGCGCCGGGAACCGCGTCAGCTTTAGTTCGCACCATCGCGCTCGCGGACCTGAGGAAATACAGCTCGCGGTCCCCGCCGTCTTTTTAAAAGAGACGCCCGGTCACATGACGTCACGGGCCGCCAGCCAATGGGCGGACAGGAATCCGGGCCACGTGACTGCGGATTACGCCGCTGACCCCGCCCTCACAACAAAGCTGCCATGGCAACTGAGCGAGTGCGCGTCGCCGATGACGTCACGCATGGAAATGACGGCAGAAGGGACCCGAGAGCATTGCGTGTGCTTGAAGCTGAGCAGTGATGGGCCTATTCTTTTCTTTTGGCAGTACATTAAGTGGAAAAATTATATATTCTAGTTACACTAAGTGCAAATAATGATTAATGTTGTTTTCACTAAATCACGGCCATTAGTCTCCTTTCTTCAGGATAAACCTCCCTTAAACATAGATGATACCACAGAGTATCATAAGAATACAGCACTAATAAACACAACAATGATTGCATTGCAGTAAGAGTCGCAGGCAACGAGTTAAACCTGCAGCTTAATAGCAGCTGTCGGGATCACGGCCATTAGACTACTTGAAATGTGTATCATATCACAAAATGGATTCAAAAGCACATATTCACAATAATACAGTGATGCAGGTCCTTGCAACAGCGTGCAACACAGCATACTCCTAGCTTAATAAACCCTGTCGGAGGGAGACATGAATGCAAATACATATATTCATTTATTCAAAGTGATTTACAAAAATACAAATACAATATAAAATAAAATAAAAACCAATTGACTTCCACATATAGGTAGATCTGTGTAAGCTGAGAACAGCAATGCAAATCAAGCAAGCCTGGATCTGAAGAGTCTGCAGACTTGTGTGAGTCCCTTGCCTCCTTGAAATAATAGCAAACGAAATAAGCATAATGAATTATCAGACAAAAGCATCTTCTGATCATTTACAGATTTTGATTTGTGTAAAGAACACACATTTAAAATATATATATATTTGGTGATACTTTGACATCATAATGATAAGATTCAAAAATGACTCTCAATATTTATAAGGTGATGAACATTGCAAATGAGTGGTGTAATCCACACGTGAGTTGTTGGTCCTGAGATATGAAGCGTTGTACTCTGTGTAAATGTGTTACAGGTAGCTCACAGATGTTTGGAGCAGATGCAGCGGCTACATTGTCCCGCACATGTTCTCCATGTTCTCTCTTCTCTTCGGGGTTGTGTGGTTCAGGGGCTTCAGGCATTGATAGCCTCGATGTCTTTCTCATCCATGATCAGATTCAGTCTGACTGCAGCAGTGAGGGTCGTGATGGACGACAGAGACAGATGAAGGTGGACACGGTGGTCTTCATCAGAATAAAGCTGTGTTGAGATGCAGTAGATGTGGGCTCACCGTCTGTAAATACATGATTGTTAGAACAATGTTTGAATAAAGCTTTGTTTCATGTGTCCATGACTTGTATTTATTTATCGTCATGGTCATTTATTCATTACTCATTTATTCATGTCTCCTGTTGTCAGTAAATAACATATTATTACATTAATTCATGCATTAATTCACATCAGCTGTGCTTGTCTAGTGTGTAGTCATGCATAGCTATGGGATATGACAACAATTACATTACTAAAATATATCATTTTCAGTAAGAAAGTATGTAATATAATTAAGTATTGGTCAGCATTTATCATTATTATTGTGCATATTGTGTATCTTAACTTCTAAGTAGTAATACTCACATTTGTCGAGTGTAAAATGAACAGTCTTCACCAAAGGCGAGATCTTCTAGCAGCTGATCGATGTCTCCTTCGTGCAGATATTACTAACATTGCAAACGCTGAGGAAACCGTACTAGGTAGTGTTGTGGAGTTACTGATGCTATGAGGTGTTAGTGCACCTGTCCATCTTATGTTCTTTTTTATTATTACTGCAGAACTTATAATTACATACAAGCTCAGCGAAAGATGGTATCTTTAACAATGAACAATCATAATGACAAAAAGCAGAAAACATAAATATAATGGGTTTGCATACATTATATGCACAGAAAAAAACGGCACAATGACAAGGTTAAATATCTTTAAATAATTCATCATAGACGGATGAAACAAGGGTTAAATTCAACAAGTACATATGAAGCACATTAAAGGGGAAGTCGTGGCCTAATGGTTAGAGGGTCGGACTCGTAACCCAAAGGTTGTGGTACTAGGTAGGGTTGTGGAGTTACTGATGCTATGAGGTGTTAGTGCACCTGTCCATCTTATGTTCTTTTTTATTATTACTGCAGAACTTATAATTACATACAAGCTCAGCGAAAGATGGTATCTTTAACAATGAACAATCATAATGACAAACAGCAGAAAACATAAATATAATGTGTTTGCATACATCATAGTATGAGATTATATACACAGAAAAAGAGGCAC
>NW_015540847.1:402947-418807 GCF_001515605.1 Sinocyclocheilus anshuiensis | reverse complement strand
TTACTGCAGAACTTATAATTACATACAAGCTCACGGAAATATGGTTGTATCTTTAACAATGAACAATCATAATGACAAACAGCAGAAAACATAAATATAATGTGTTTGCATACATCATAGTATGAGATTATATACAGGGTAAAAGAGGCACAATGACAAGGTTAAATATCTTTAAATAATTCATCATAGACGGATGAAACAAGGGTTAAATTCAACAAGTACATATGAAGCACATTAAAGGGGAAGTCGTGGCCTAATGGTTAGAGGGTCGGACTCGTAACCCAAAGGTTGTGGGTTCGAGTCTCGTACCGGCAGGGATTGTAGGGGGGGGGCGGGAATGTACAGCACTCTCTCCCCCCTTCAATACCACGACTGAGGTGCCCTTGAGCAAGGCACCGAACCCCGGCAGGGATTGTAGGTGGGGGGAGTGAATGTACAGCGCTCTCTCCCACCTTCAATACCACGACTGAGGTGCCCTTGAGCAAGGCACTGAACCCCCAACTGCTCCCCGGGCGCCGCAGCATAAATGGCTGTGTGTGTGTGCGCACTTTGGATGGGATAAATGCAGAGCACTAATTCCGAGTATGGGTCACCATACTTGGCCACATGTCACATCACTCACTTCACTCAAGGAGATTTAAGCCACTTTTGCTTGTGGATGAAACATAAAATGAAATTAATAACACATTCAAGAGATAATGATTTTGGGTTTTCGTAATAAAAAATAATATCTTTAAGGATAAAACTATGGGTCATATTCAATGATCCGTCTAAATTTTTTTTCGTGCTGAGCAAAACTTTTCTCTATTGGACGGACATTTCGGCCACCTCAGCAAAAACATTCTTTATATCATCAGACCCGTGCAGCGCACACACAAAACACTGTCTAACTTTTAACTTTAATGTGCTATTTATATTTGATTTGACCCTTCATGAAACTAAAGATATATTTTTGTAATTTTTTTATAATTCATGTATATAATATAATATAATATAATATAATATAATATAATATAATATAATATAATATATAATTGTCATGGTTCGCAGGTCTGTGGATTTTTTAGCGCTCTAGCGGTTAATAAACAGAACTGCACACATCTCGCGGAAGAACATTCCAACCGGAGCTACTTCTCTAAGTTTATGTCTATGGCGATTCACGCAGGTATGTGTTACTCCGCAGCGGTGACGACCCGACCCTACTACAATAGTCCAAATATAAGTACTTATTATAAGTGTACCGTAGTGATTCGGAATAAGAAAAAAACGCGGTTTGGAAGATGAATTTATGATGATGTACTCGCTCATTATATACATTTGGCAAATTTTGAACACAGAAAAAGTTACATAGTGCTGCTTTAAAAACACCAAAGCCCTTAACGCACACTAAACCCACACTATCTCAAATACTGCTCCGGAGTGCTATTCGAGGCTTAGTGTATCCCATCATGCATCATGCTCTGGAAATAAAAGGCTTGTTTGAGATTAACAAAATCTGCGCAGAACCGATCACCGGTGATCACCGCGAGATGCATGCCGGTTAGAAAAGTGTCCGAAGGCTTGTTTGAGATGCGCCTCGCCTCGCCTGAAATGTAGGTGAGAGTAGGCGGCTGCAGTGAGGGGAGTATGGCGAGTATTATGTGACAGGATTACCCGCCGGAGTTGACAGTCGTGTACTTCTACGTGTGAGAAGGGTACGTCGCCTCCAGACTGTGACGCCAAATACCTCAAATAGTGTTTCTCATGCTGAACAACAATATTTAATGTATCTGCATTACTGTAAGGGTAGGTTTAGGGTTGGGGTAGGTGTAGACTTCAATAAAACACAATCTAATAGGTAGAAAAAATATGTATTGGTTTCCTGTAATTGTATACCTTCTAGCTACAACCGTGAATATAACACATAATTACTGTATTTGCATTACTGTAAGGGTAGGTTTAGGGTTGTGGTAGATTAGACACACCTGAACGAGCTAATCAAGCTCTTACTAGGCATGCTAAAAACTTCCTGGCAGGTGTATTGAGGCAAGTTGGCGCTAAACTCTGCAGGACACACCGGCCCTCTCCAGGACCAAGTTTGGGCACCCCTGGTCTAACCAGGCCTTAGAGTCCTTCCTTCTAATACGCACTTATCATCTGCTATTCACAAGTAAAGGGTTGTGTATACTGGCCCAATACCATATTTTGAAAACTAGAGCTAATCAACATTTTTAATCTTTTTTTGTTCTCAGTGATCAATAATTTAATAAAGTTTGACAGCATTTCAGAAGCTTTTTAGCTTTTTACAAGTGTAATTTGAAACTGTCCATATATCTTGGTAAATTTCATCCAACCTTAAGTGCTATCACCGGAGATGATCTTAATGCTCCACAGCATAATTGTTGTGCTTGTAATTAAATCACAATCTTTTGAAGCCACTTTTAGATGATGAATTACATACTATATCCAGCAACTGTTTTGATCAAAGTAAAAATATATTTGAGTTACAGCCAGCTTTCTAATTCTACACTGACGTGTGCCAAAAAGCTCTCGTGACGGCGAGGCGGCTGTATCGGATTGAGCAGTCGAGCGCAGTTGCTCTCCACCGACCAGTGTTGCCAACTCATTTTCAGGGGAAGTTGCTAAAGAAAGGTTGATTTGTTGCTAAATGACGCGATGTCATTGCGCGGTGACGTCATTGCGTAATCATGATGCAAAATTGTGTCACTGCATCAAATCTCAGCAAAAAACTAAATTTATATATGTTAATTTAGATGTGTTTATAAAATAATATAAATGCATAATATAATATTCAAATATAAATAACTAATTTTAAACACAACATTGAATTATTAAACACTTTCAAATTTTTGAACAATTACAATTTAAGTTTATTTTTATTAGCTAGTAAACTAGTAAAACTACTCATTCTGAACAATTATAGTTTTAAGCAGTGTATTAGTAGTTCGTATGCTACACTCTAAGAAAAGTCTGTAAAAGTAGGGCAAAATCTATTAATATGAAGGAATTTTCCGTAATTATTATTCACACGTTTTTTTTACCTACATTTTAAATTACGCATTGTATTTTGTGTTTTCGGGTTACAGGGTTACAATGGATAACGGATAATGTCCTGGAAAATTACTACCTTTTTCATTTTTCTAGATATTTTTCTAGACACTTTTCTAACAGGCATGCATCTCGCGGTGATCACCGGTGATCGGTTCTGCGTAGATTTTGCTCATCTCAAACAAGCCTTAAGGTGAGACTTTTTGCCGAGATCTCGCGAGAGGTCACGGAAACCTTTCCAATGTATGTTAAATATTAATAATAATGAGATATTACATATAATTTGGTAGTAAAACAAAGAGTTGCGTGTTATATTGGTGCAAATGATAGTGGTGATATATATTTTGTACAACATTTGCAACTGCTTTTTATCACTTAATTAGAAACACCACAAAATTAAATTGTGTCATCTGTTATAGGGACTACTGAACAGTTATTATAGTTTAACAATTTAGAAGATGATTTTAAAATGCAAAGTGTTGAAAATCACTAAAGCTCTGTAAACACTTGCATTTTTACAACACTATAAGTGTGTCCCATCAGGTAATGAAAAGTTCTACACACACTTGTGGTCTTCGTGCTCACTTGAACACTTGGACCAAATACAAGAAATACGCCATAGAAGTAGTCAAGTGCAAAGACCGCAAGTGCGAGTATTTGGACAAGGGTTTTAGAGTATGTACTCTTTTAGCACTCATTAAGTAAGTACTTATTGAAATTAAGTACCTACTTAGTGAGTACGCGGTTTTGGACAGCACAAAATGTCCGTTAAGTCCACGAGACCGTAGGGTGTCCCATGCATCATTTCAGCTTTCAGAAGGGTGCTATGCGCCCTGCATTTTTCCACCTAAGCTCCTAAAAGAAGTGCTTCCAGAAGCTGACACAATCTGTATTGTTAAAAGCGCTATATAAATAAAAGGTGACTTAACTTGACTCTAGTTCTGTATTAAACGGGGTCTGAAACGACTCCTATATGAATCCATACAAGTCTTCATATAAAGTCCTTCTCTCACTCTCTTCTCTGAAGCTCCTCAAGAGCCTGTCTGGCCGTCGCCCCCTCCGGGAACAGCTCCTCACCCAGCTTGACCTGAACCGTGAATCTAACAGAGAAAGATGTGATTCCCAGCAGATCCTCCAGATCTAATGAAGATTCATCTGTTTCTCGTGTCAATCATTTATAAGCGCTGCTCTCACCGCCTCGCTGCAGTAAATAAGGGCTGCTGTGTGTTTGAGACTACAACACTTTCACTGAACTAATAATTGCTCTTTGTGCTCAACATGAACAAAAGCTACGAAAAGCATCGATACAGACGACAGCTCAGTGTGTGAATAGTTCCTCTCATTATCAAAAACAATCATAATTTAACAGTGAAAACACTGTCAATCAGAGACTCATTGATCAGTATAAACTGTCATTGATTATAACAGTAGATTTAGTGAAAAGCAGAAATCTAATCTCGGAGAGATTATAAGAGAAGGATGTTTGATCGCTTTGTGCTGGTTCTCACACTGCTAACAGTGTGAAGTTGATGGTTTAGTCACTGCTTTGATTCATTAAAGCGTTTGTAAAGAATAACACTCTGTGTGAGACGTATCTGAGGATCTATGTTCCTGTTGTAACTCCTCCAGATCTTCTTATATATGGAGTGATTGTCAGATTGGATCAGCTGTGCCTCATAAACCAATCATATTACAGCCTTTACTCATTGAATCACTTCAAAATCACTGTACACTCCAAAAGCAGATCAATCCAAAATCCAGCTTTAAAGTGGAAATGAGAGATGAGTGTTTTAATGTCCAAATATATTAGAAAACCAGGCTTTGCCTAGTGATGGGAGAAATGAATCTTTGCCAAACTCTGAATCAACTGAACCGATTGCTTCACAAAGTTATTCAGTGAATCACTTGAAATGCCACACGCTGGTCAGAACGGTGTAAATGTAACAAAACAGTCATAGAAATCATTCTACCCTGCGCTGTCTCCTCAATACTAACACACTCCCCACAACAGAACCTGCCTTGTTTATTTGTTCATGTCTCTTTCCAACAATCCCCCTCCCCAACAAGTGACGGCATACAATAACTCAGATGATACCACAGAATCATAAAAGGTCTTAAATAGTGTATGACAAATCCCAAAGGATCTCAGTCACCTTAACAACTGAATACGACTTTGACCCTTCTTGTAAATTTGAATCGTATTATCAAACCAGTCCAACTTGTTATTCAAGTATACACCCAAGTTCTTGTATGTCTTTACAATCTCAGTTTCAGACCCTCGTATATTTACTGGTACCACTTGCTGAGGATGTCTACTAAAATCAACCACAATTTTCTTAATCTTACTAGCATTTAGCCACCTAAACATATCTCGCACCAGTCCACAAAACTCTTTTATAGCTCCCTATATTGACTTTCATCATGGTCTCTTATACAGCTGACAACTTCTGAGTCATCAGAAAATTTCTGAAGGTGACAAGTTTCAGAATTATACAGGAAATCTCATGTATAAAAAGTGAACAAAAAAGGAGCTAAAACCATTCCTTGAGGAACTCCAGTACTGCACGTCACTACTTGAGACACACATACTGTGGTCTATCTGAGAGATAGTCAGTTAACCAATTGACCATACTCTGATGTACTCCAACATTTTCCATCTTACTTCTCAGTAGGACAGGCCAGGGGCGTAGATTACGCGGGGGACGCGGGGGACGTGTCCCCCTCACTTTTAATATCACGTAAATTCGTCCCCCGCACTTTTTCGGGCAAGTGTGTTCGCATAGAGGTTTTCAAGAGCCGGTGTGAATAAATATAGATTTAAATTCAAAGAGACAGGATAGTCTGTGCATGATCTGATGTTTTATTTGGACCCAGAATAAGGTGAGATGAACATCGCGGAACGCTAAACACTGCGCTAATACACGTGCAGTGTATGTTTCATTCATACTCGAAGCCGGAGGGCGCTCTCGCAAGCAGAAAGTCGTATGAGGAAATTCCTAATAATTTTTTTTTTTTATTATTATTATTTTTTTTTAATATACAGTATATATAACATTTCTGTCCCCCTCACTTCTGAAATGATGGCTACGCCCCTGGGACAGGCTGAATAGTATCAAATGCACTAGAGAAATCAAAGAACGTAATTCTAACGGTGCTATCCGGAGTCTCTAAGTGACTTAGTGATTTATGTAAGAGATAAATAATTGCATCCTCTACCCTGACACCAGTTTTATAAGCAAACTGTAGTTTATCCTCAGCAACACATTACTTGCTTTAATATGGTTTAGTACCAATCTCTCAATCTTCAAGGCAATTGGTCTATAGTGGGAGAACTCCCTGGGGTTTGTTATCTTAGGTACTGGTACTACACATAGACACAAAAAAGGTACCCTTTCCAAACACAAACTCAGGTTAAAAATATAATGAACCACCCCTCAGATCCGATCAGCACAGGCTTTAAGGACTCTAGGAGTAATACCATCAGGGCCTGCAGATTTCTTCCTCTTAATTCTCTTTAACCCACTTCTTGTTCCACTGATATAGAAAACCTAGGAACATACCCACAAGTGGGAGAAACAGATGAACGTAAGGCTGGAGGTGGATCAGAATGCAGAGCTCTGCAGTATTTCATCTAATGAGGAGTAATTTAGATCATTAGACCCACCATCAAATCTATTAAAAAATAAATTCAGTTCATTAACCCATTCATTTGATCACCCAAAGTATTATACCCCCATACTTTATTTTAATAACCAGACATCCCATTAAGATCTTTCCAAAACTCTCTTACATTCTTTTGTTGTAGTTTATATTCCATTTTTTTACTTATAACACTCTTTCCCCTCTCTAATTTTTACTTTTAATATCCTCTGCGCTCTCTTTTGCTCATCCCTATCACCCTCTAAAAAGGCCCTCTTTTTTCATTTAATAACACCTTTAGCTCGGGAGTAACCCATGGCTTGTTATTTGAGTAACATTTAATCCTTTTGGGTAGGGACTATATTGTCGACACAAACGTTAATATAATCTGTAATACACTCAGTTTAACTATCAATGTCTTCACCATGTGGTTTACACAAAACCTCCCAATCAGTTGTTTCAAAACAGTCCATTAATGCTTCATAGACTGGTTCAGACCATTTCTTAACAGTTCTTATTACTGGTGGTAATATACACCATTATCGCTGTCACGTGAAAATTCTCTCGGCAAGTAGTTCATTCCTACAGCAAGAAATTCAATGTCCTTGTTACACAGTTTTTCTTTAACTGTAAAATGACCTGGATTACACTAGCGCTCATTGATAAACAGTGCCAGTCCCCCTCCTTTACTCTTACCCGTCTCTGCAGCACACCTGTCCGCTCACACAAAATGATAATGATCTAATGCAACAACTGAGGCCGGCCTTCTCTCTCTCAACCAAGTCTCAGTAAAGCACATAAAACTGCAATCATGGTACTCCCATTGCATCCTTGTTAGTGCCGTTAACTCCTCCATCGTGTTCCGCAGTGTACGACCATTTCCCATAATGATGGTTTGCGTCGTCTTTTCTTTAGTCGACACTTTACTCCAGCTGTACATTCCCTCCTCTTCCTCTGCAGTTCCACAGGAATCTCCATTCTTGGTCCAAATGACATCGCTGTATCCTGAAGTGCCAGTAGTGGGTCTTTGGAATAAATAATTGAGCCGAAGTTTGGAACGGCAAAATAAGAAGAATCATAATCCAGTGCTTCTTGATACTCTCAAAATTAAAACTCATCATAAACACACTCCCCAAACATCGATAAAAAGAATAAAGAGAAAAAAAAGTATAAAAAGTTAAAAACATTCAGAGCTGCTGCGACAGGCTGCCACATGTCCGGCATCTTGAAACCTGAATGGCCATCTCATAAGTGAGCGATTCAGATGCCTGAGATTGAGAATGGGTCTGAGCCCGCCACCTTTTTTGGGAACAAGGAAGTAGCAGCTGTAAAAGCTTTAAAATGCACCTTTAGCAAGCAGTGTTTGTACTTCAGACTGGAGAACGTGGGCATTTTTGTCCTGTACCAAAGTCTGAGTAATACCTCTGAAACAAGGTGGCCAGTGAGCGAACTGGAACGAGTAACCTCATTTTGTAATATTTAGAACCCAGCTTGATACATCGGGGATGGCCTCCCAAGCCTGGAGCCGGATGGCAAGTGGTTCTATTTTTATGAATGGTAGTTCACCACATGGGGGTGGAGAACTGACATTCATGGATATGAGGAGAGGAGAATTACTCTTTTGAGTATGTGGGTCCGCTATCACAGCGGTAATTTGCTTGGGTACGCGCTGAATTTGAAGGACGTGCCCAGCAAGAATAAAATCTCCAATGCTCAGAAACAGTTGGAGGGGTGGAGAATGAGCGTGAGCATTCTTTCAGGGAGTTTCGGCCTCGGCAAGAACTGACCCTCTCCTCTTCCTCTCTGTGCACAGATCAGGATGGCTTCTGAGGCTCTCGGACCAGCACCACTCAGGGGCGGGGACCTTGGCGCTTCGGATAAGGATACCGTCTTGCCGTCCGAGGGTGCTGCTGAAGCCCGGGCTCAGATTTTTGCTGGGGCTGAGGCAGCGCCGGCTTTGCAGGCTGCTGAGTGCATGGGGTCTTCTGGTGACTTGAAGCAGCCGCAGCACTGGAGCACTTGGGCAAGAAGTGACGCAGAGCCTGTGACTTTTTCTGTGCCTCAGTGAAGCGTCAGCAAACCCATCCATGGCAGGGCCGAATAGTCCCTTGGGAGAGACTGGTGAGTCGAGGAAGGTGATCTTTTCAGCGTCCCTGATCTCTGTAAGATTCAGCACCAGCACCACTAAATTGGCCATGGCCTTGCCAATTGCCTGCGCCATTGCCTTGGTAGCGTGCAGAGCCAGGTCAGTCACTGTGCGCAGCTTCTTGAAGGCGTTAGGATACTGGCCGGACTCATCCATGCTTCGGAGAAGTTTTGCCTTGAACACCTGGAGCACTGCCCTGCTCACCTGGAATCTGAACACCTGGTGCTCTGCATGGGCTTTTAATCCAAGGGCTGATGGTGGGCACAGGTGGGCAGCAACCAACTCTTCCAGAGGGGGGAGCTTGCAGTAAACTCTGTCTTCAGCGCCTTCAACAGTGGTGAGAGCAGCAGAAGTGGAGGGATTAACACAGGCTGAATAGGGGGCACGCCACGTTTTGGTGAGTACTTCATGAACTGCAGGCAGGAACGGGGCGGGCCGTTGACGGGAGGATTGCTGGCGGCATCCCTTCAGGAACCACTGATCTATGGGGCCATGGGCGGGCTCTTCCGGGGCCACCAATCCAAGCCGAGATCCACTGCCTTAGAGAGAACGCGGATCAGCTCGCTGACCATGCTCGGCCATGTTGACTGTGAGAGAGAAGGGGCTTCGGGCTCTTCGCCGGAACACACCATTCTTCAGTATCTGACGCTGTCAAGGACACAGAGTCATCGACGGCAGTCTCCACCTCAGAAGCACCGAAGGAACCTAAGCCACTCACAGCTGATGAGGGGAGTTGATCCTCCTGTGTGAAGCACACCGGCGAAATGAGGAGATGTGGGGAGAGTGGAGCACGTGGGGGCTGAGCCGGTGTGACGTCAAAAGTAAACAGGAGTTTCCCCACAGTGACACAAAGGGAGAGACCATTCCATAGGGAAATATGAAGAAAAACAGCTTTTACAAACCAATCAGAATGTTTAATTGAAAGTATAATCTAGTCTGGCTGAATGCACAAGACAAATAAAGTGCAAATAAAATCTATATTTTGATGGCTATGATTGCTTTGTATTTATTAAATGTTACAAATCTCCAAAAAGCATTTAAATGAACATGAAGAAACATGAGAGATTTAGTAAGAAATCGAGGAAAGGTCTAAGTGTCATCCCATCCTGTGTCTCATTTGGTTGATTGTTATTTTCTTTCTGATGTTCTGATGTGAGATCTCAATCATGTTCTTTAAATGAATAGTTTGTCAAGAAATGACAATTCTGTCATCATTTCATCACTCTCATGTTGTTCAAGCCCGCATGACTTTCAGTCTTCAGCACAAAGAAAGGTGTTCAGCAGATCATCAGAGCGTCTGAGACGGAGCTAAACATCTCAGTGTGTGTGAGTCAGAGAGAGGGAGAGTTTGTCACTCCACATCACGGTCGTGGTGTGTGTTTCTGCTGAACTGACTGTGTTTATTTGCACTCAAACAGCCTGAATAACCCGTTCATCATCTGTCTGTCAGCGCTTTCGCTCGCAGGATCTGTTGATCTTCACACTGTTTCAGAAGAGCAATCACACTCATCTGCATCAACAAGTGAAATGTTTGCTGTCTTCTGTTCTTGCTGTCGTTCGCTCTCTTCATCTTTTGCTCAGTGTCGTACGATTATTTAGCACAATATGTCAAGCAGTTGCTCATTTTGTACAGAAACACACCCTGAGCACTCTCTCCTGCTCGAAGACTGTTTTTAAATCTTGCTTTATTACCAATGACATTTAATGCATTCATCAGATGTAAATGTTCTTTTCATAGTTTTCAAACAAAGTTTATTAGATAATTGAACTGCGGTTCCTGTTTTATAAAGAAAAGAATCACAGTTATTGGCTAAGTATCATGTTCATATTTTAAAAACTGTTTCTGGGCTGAAAACTGTCCTTGACTAAAGTCATCTTTCTGTCTGTCTCATAGTGCTTTTATTCATTTCTGCCCAGTTATCTGTGTGTGTGTGTGTGTGTGTGTGTGTGTGTGTGTGTTCAGGGTGTGGGCGGGTCCCCAGAGGGTCGGGGGCGGGGTTTGAGAGGCGGACTCGCCTGACTCTTGCCCAATCAGAGCAGAGGGGCGTGTCTACATCTGCTGTCCTCGCTGAGTTTCTGTGCTGGAGTTCTGTGTCTGTGACTGAAGACTGCAGCGGTAAGATCATTTCAATCCAATAACTCTACTTCTTTCCATTACAAGAACTGATCTATTAACAGTATAAACCGACCATTTCAACCAGCCGTGTCTGTGACTGAAGACTGCAGCGGTAAGATCATTTCAATCCAATAACTACTTCTTTCCATTACAAGAACTGATCTATTAACAGTATAAACCGACCATTTCAACCAGCTTTTATTACAGCTGTATCCAGTATCTGAAATCTTCTGATAAATTGATTGACGATATGAGGAATGCTTTCAATCCATAGCTGAAACGATACAGTTTCACGAAAAGTCCTATTGTATCATCATGAGTCTGATCACAGAGAGAAAGATGTGACATGAATTCAGAAATTATTTATGGAATATAAAGGTCCTGAATATGTCATTTTATGACATCATTTTAATTCTACACACGTTTGTTTATAAGTTAATCAGTGTAGTTTGAAGAATGATTGTGTGCATTTTATGAATGTATGTGTGTGTGTGTGTGTGTGTGTGTGTGCGCGCACCTACTTAACCATATTTTGGGGACAAATTTGTACCCAAAAGTGAACAAAACCTGACAAAATCACCAAAAAACTAAATTTGGGGACATCCTCTTTTGTAAAACTGGTATAAAAATAAAGTAAACAAAGTTTTTTTGAAATTGTAAAAATGCAGAAAGTTTTCTGTGAGGGGTAGGGGTGGGTTTAGGTTAAAAAGTGTATAACTATCTGTATATAAAAACAATAGAAGTCTATGTAATGTCCCCATTTAGAGAGCTAAGTAAACGTGTGTGTGTGTGTGTGTTTGTACCTACTTAATCATATTTCAGAGACAAATGTGTACTCAATTTTACTCAATTTGTAAAATTGGTATAAAATGAGGTAAAGTACTTTTTAATTGTAAAAATGCAGAAGGTTTTCTGTTAGGCTGAGGTTGTAGTTTTTATAACTAGCTGTATATAAGAACAATAGCATTCAGAGAGCTAAGTGAGCGTCATCATTCTCTGTGTTTCTGCTCTAAACACTCATTGTTTCTCACGCTGATGTCATTCATTGTCAGGATTCTCCTTCAGTCTGGACTGAGTCAGTGATTGTTTCCTAGATGGAGCTGTCTGGCGCTCATGATGGACGATCTCAGTCTGACCCTGTTCAAGCGTCTCAGGGTGATGATGATTCGGGATTGTTTGGGGTGAAAGTCCAGGTCCAGGGCATCGCTGGCCGGCCGTACGTGGTCCTGAACGCTCAGGGGAGGTGCGCACCATGTTCTCCGGAGTATCCCGACGTCTTCCTCACCGACCATCAGCGGCAGGAGTTTGTGTCCAATATGAGCGGCAGCGCTTCAAGCACTCAAACTCCTCGACTGGATCATTACAGATCTCTGAGAGCCTTCAAGAACCCGTCGGCCCAGCTGCTGAACTACCAGAGGAAGCCTGAGATCCTGAGAGCCTGCGATCCCAGAAACCACCGCGGCTGGTGCAGCAGCCCTTCCTCGCCCGTGATGGTGAAGAGAGCCAGGATCCCTGTGCCGGGAGTCCAGGAGCCGTCGGTGGAGAGCGTCCCCTACCAGCCGTCTCATATCATCTGCAGGATGTCTGTAGCCGCCTCAGAGATACACGACACCAGGACGGACCGCGCAGGATCCCCTCGGACCGGCCGAGTCGCTCACCGCAGCAGAATCGGACCCGAGGAGAAGAGGCGCTCCAGAAGTCTGGAGTCCAGATCGGACAGGACAGGGATTGGAACGGAAGTCGGCGGCTTCATGCAGACAGATGTGTCAGAGGTCACAGGGGTCGGAGCCACATCTGCAGGGCAGCAGGAGAGGTCAGAGGTCAAAGAAGAGAACGGAAGCGGACAGGTAGAGACGACCGCAGATAGAGAGGACACACACACACACACACACACACACACACACACACACACACACACACACACAAACGAGTCATTTGATTGTGTTCGATTCATCTGAGCTGATTCATGAGTCATTATGTCACGTGTCTCTAAGGCCACACCTGATCTTCTGAAAGGACAGCGAGAGCTTCCGGATCAGCCCGATGAGGAAACCGCTAAACTGGTGATGGTTAACTACCTGAAAGATGGGTGAGAACGAACCGTAGATCCTGTTCATTCAGCTGCTTTAGTGTGTGAGTGTGTTTTATGTACATGAGAAACACGTTATTCTCTGAAATCAAATACTGTAGAATACGAATATGGTAATCATTCAGCATTATGCTACATGCCATATATTAGATATTATGATAAAAAAGTCTCATGCTTTCCTGGAATCTCTTGATGAACGTCCCAGAAAGCACTGCTCCTCCTCATTCTTCGAATAGTGACGTGTTTGTTCAGCTGGATGACTGTAGATGCGCTTCAGACTCTGTTCGTCTTCCATCTCAGCACATCAGATGAACCTGAAGGAGAACTGAGTTTATTCCTGATCCTGAGGAACCAGAGCGATGATTTTGAACTAAAACCGGTAGTTCAGCTGAATCGTCATTATTTACTCGCCCTCATGTCGCTCCAAACCTGCATGACTTTATTTGTTCTGAAATAATAAACACAGATGTGCTGAAGCTCCAGAAAAAGTGTCACTGCAGCTCTTCCAAAGTCATACGAGTTATTATTCAGCTGGTTTGGAGCGACGCGTGAGTAAATACTGGTGTAAGTGATTGATTGATGCAGATCAGACTGCCATGACTTTAGCTGTGTCTCTGCGGCTGGTTTCCCTCAGGTCCTGTGAGGGTGAAGCCGTTATCAGGCAGAAGGTGGAGCTGATGTTTGACAAGATCCGCATGCTGAAGTTCACAACGCTGGAGGAGGTGAGCGGACATTTACCACAGTAACCCTGAGCTTCCATCAAAGTACCGTAGTACATCAAACTGCAGCTGTTCTTACTGAATTCGGGATCTGCTGCAAACTGTTTGTTTCTTGTTTTGAAAAACTAACTTTCCACAGTTTCATTGTAGTAACTATAACTGCTGGTACTTGGACACTAGTATGGAGGCATTTAACAGACTACATTAAATAAAAATATATTGAAATCATTAAAAACATAATGGCATATTGCAATAAGTATGATTAAATGTAAGCATGAATTTAAAAAAAGGTGTGAAATACATTTATTTATTTATGAAAATTGAAAAAGGACATGAAAGAAATCAATATATAATAAAATGTTGCAATCAATAAATTTAAGCATAATTAAATATATTTGCATTTCATTGTACTTTATTTCATCATGCCATGACATATTTTAAAGTTTCATGTAATTTAAATCTCTCCGTACACTAGTCCTGTGGTTATCGTTTGTGAGTTGTTCCAGTAATCGCTGCTTGACTGATTTGTGTGTGTTGAATAGTTTGAGTTTGCAGCTCCTCTGGAGGAGGTGAACGATCTTAAAGACAGAAGGGCGGCGCTAGAGAGACACGTCAGTCACTTACAGCAGCAGCTGCAGGAAGCCCAGCAGGTGATTGGATCAAATATCAGACAATCAGTCAGTTTGTGTCCCGTCTGACATCATTCATGTCTCTGCAGAACAACGAGAGTTTGTCTGAGCAGAAAGAGGAGAGAAACGCCGAGCTGAAGAGACTGCAGGAGACGCTAGAGAGGAACGAACAGGAGCAGATCATAGTCCGCCATAAACTCACCGACATGGAGAAAGAGCTGCAGACCTCACTGGACCAGTGAGTAGAGATCACACACACACACACACAGTGTGTGTGTGTGTGTGTGTGTGTGTGTGTGTGTGTGTGTGTGATATGTGTGTGTGTGTGTTCAGACTCCTGCAGGCCAGAAGAGCTCGTGATCAGTGTCGTTCTGATATGAGGGATCTGCAGCAGCAGCTGTCTGACATCCATGATGAGTTAGACAGTGCTAAGAGCTGCGAGGCCGGAGAGAGAGACAGGCTGCTGCAGGTACGACCTCTGACCCCTTCATTTTCATGTAATGATTTGTGTGAGGTGAGAATCTCTCCGTCCGTCTCTCAGGATCTGTCTCAGTTGCATGGGGAGTTCGAGGCCCTGCAGCAGGTGCAGGAGGAGCAGGAGGAGGCGCTACACCGGAGGGACAGGGAGCTGAAAGCCCTGCTAGAGGCGCTAGAGGAGGAGATCTCAGCTCACGCCAGAGATGTGGAGGCGCTGCAGGAGGAGCACCAGCAGGAGATCCACAGACTCCTGGAAGCCACACAGGAGGCCAAAGAGGCACGTTTCTATATTGTGTTTCATTTCAGTTCACTTTTATTTCATGTACAGTCTATTGTATGTAGCTCTATAGAATTAAAGCTGACTTGACGCCCCTCCGTCCTCTTCCTCTGCTCCAGAGTGTGGCTCTGCTGGGTCAGAAGGTTCTGGAGGTGGCTGCAGAGAAAAGAGCCGGTCAGACGCTGATCTCAGAGCTGAAGCAGACTAAAGCAGAGCTCCAGCAGAAGATCTGCACTCTGGAGGAGCAGATCTCTTCCCTCCACCATCTCATCCAGCAGAAGCAAGAGCATGAGAAGCTCCTGACAGCACGTGTGGAGCAGCTGATGGTGAGAATCAGCAACCTGTTAAAGCTGCAGTATGAACAGTACCAGTTTCAGTACCAGTTTTATACTTGATGTTCAGATGGAGAAACAGAATCTGGAGGAGGAGCTGCAGGAGGTCAGACAGCAGGAGGAGGACATGTGTGGAGCCAACCGAGCCCTGATGAGACACCTGGAGGACACACAGGTAACCTGTCTGTCCGTCCGTCCATCTGTCCATCCGTCTGTCTCTCCGTCAGTCTGTTCATCTGTCTGTTTGTCTGTTCATCTGTCTGTCCATCCGTCCATCCATCTGTCTGCCTGTCCATCTGTCCATCCGTCTGTCTGTCTCTGTCTATCTCTCTGTCTAGCTCTCTGTCTGTCCATTTGTCTGTCTCTCCATCCGTCTGTCTGTCCATCT
>NW_015540847.1:400935-401563 GCF_001515605.1 Sinocyclocheilus anshuiensis | reverse complement strand
CATCTGGCTGTCCATCCGGCCATCCATCTGTCTGCCTGTCCATCTGTCCATCCGTCTGTCTGTCTCTGTCTATCTCTCTATCTGTCCGTCTGTCTGTCCATCTGTCTGTCTGTCTCTGTCTATCTCTCTGGCTGTCCGTCCGTCTGTCTGTCCATCTGTCCATCTGTCTCTGTCTATCTCTCTGTCTGTCCGTCTGTCCATTTGTCTGTCTGTCCGTCCGTCTGTCTGTCCATCTGTCCATCCGTCTGTCTGTCTCTGTCTATCTCTCTATCTGTCCGTCTGTCTGTCCATCCGTCTGTCTCTGAGCTTCCTCCAGAGCTGCTTTATAGATTAGTTGAACTCATTTAGGGCTGAAATGATTATTCGACATTATCGACAATAAAAAATTGTCTGCAAATATTTTTAAGTGAGTGTGAGTGACGTGACATGTGGCCAAGTATGGTGACCCATACTCGGAATTAGTGCTCTGCATTTAACCCATCCAAAATGCACACACACACCTTGAACACACACCCGGAGCAGTGGGCAGCCATTTTTGCTGCGGTGCACGGGGAGCTCAAGGGCACCTCAGTCGTGGTATTGAAGGTGGGAGAGAGCGCTGTACATTCACTCCCCCCACCTACAATCC
>NW_015540847.1:389737-399762 GCF_001515605.1 Sinocyclocheilus anshuiensis | reverse complement strand
ATTGTCTGCAAATATTTTTAAGTGAGTGTGAGTGACGTGACATGTGGCCAAGTATGGTGACCCATACTCGGAATTAGTGCTCTGCATTTAACCCATCCAAAATGCACACACACACCTTGAACACACACCCGGAGCAGTGGGCAGCCATTTTTGCTGCGGTGCACGGGGAGCTCAAGGGCACCTCAGTCGTGGTATTGAAGGTGGGAGAGAGCGCTGTACATTCACTCCCCCCACCTACAATCCCGGCCGGTACGAGACTCGAACCCGCAACCTTTGGGTTACAAGTCCGACTCTCTAACCATTAGGCCTCTAACCATTAGGCCACGACTTCCCCCTCTTCTTAAACGTCTTGTCGTTTGAGCTCCCATGTAGGCCCTGCAATAATGTGGTTTGACCAGTGTGGTGCTGTAGCGCAAGACTGTAATTCAGCCCTCATGCAATCCAATAGAAGAAGACACACATGGCTTTCATGTGGGAAGCAACCAGACGCTGATGTGAGTGACCTTTAGATGAATATGTAAATATGTGCTGCATGCATGGGCGTTGGAACCATTCTATATGGGTGGGACAAGACCCACCCACTTTTTAAGACCAATGATATTGGACCTACTTACTTTTACTGTTTGTAATTCTGCGTTTTAGCTACAGCTTTGACTTCCACACAGCTGCTTCCTCAAATCCATTCCACTTGGCTCATTCAGAGTCCATATAAATTAAACTACATTCCGTGTTTTCACTTCTCGCACCTGCTGCACTCCCGCGACACCAGTGGTGCCTGCAGGTGTACGGCTGTATGCACTACCATGAGTACCATGAGCGCTTCGGCTGACCTGACCTGTTCGTCTGCCCTGCAAATATTTCAGCAGTTATGATGTGAAAATTAAGAAAAACCAACAACCAAGGTTGCACTGTCGTTTAGTTCACACGCATCTATTAGATTGGCAGCTGCCTGGGGGTGGCAGGTTTTCGTAATTTACTCCCTCTCCAGTAAGCGTCGCGCCTGCCTGCCTGCCGATTGATGCCCGTGAGCAAACACCAAAATAAGTGCAACTCTACACTTATTTACCCATGTGCCACCTTTCCAAATATTTTATTCCGCTCTCTTAATCCACAATGGAGCGCGGGTCCTGTGGCACATAAGTGTCAGGCATGCCAGTGGCGCCTGCAGGTGTACGGCTGTACGCACTGTGCGTACCATGAGCGCTTCGGCTGACCTGACCTGTCCGTCTGCCCTGCAAATATTTCACCAATCATGATGTGTGTCCCGTATTTCTGTCAAGTGAACTAGCCATGCCACTAATTATGGATTAATCATTATTTTAAGTCATATGAATCATATGAAGCGTTCCTCCGTCAGTAAAACAAACAGTATCGAGATACTTAAGAACCTTTCCAAATATTTTATTCCGCTCTCTTAATCCACAATGGAGCGCGGGTCCTGTGGCACATAAGTGTCAGGCATGCCAGTGGCGCCTGCAGGTGTACGGCTGTACGCACTGTGCGTACCATGAGCGCTTCGGCTGACCTGACCTGTCGGTCTGCCCTGCAAATATTTCAGCTGTTGCGATGTGTGTTCCGTATTTCTGTTAAGTGAACTAGCCATGCCACTAATGATGGATTAATCATTATTTTGAGTCATATGAATCATATAAAGCATTCCTCAGTAAAACGCACAGTAGCCTATCGAGATACTTAAGAACACATATAACAAATAGCGCTGGATGAAGTAGACTCTAGAGTAGACGTTCAACTCTAAACGCAGTAAAACACGTTGTAAATGGAAACCTTTTACGCTCTCTAGAGCGCAAACACAAATGCGCACTGTTTACACGTAGTTTGCCAGATCTGTTTCACCAATGTTAGTATTACAGCTTCATCTTTAGCACCTCCGTAAAACTAGACCTGAAGGGAATTATTATAATATTATATATATATATATATATATATATTATAGAATTATATTATAATACAACATTAATAAATGTAAACCTATTAATGTATTTAGTATTAATACAAATTTCCCTCTAATATATGCCTTTGAGGCCTCCCATACAGACGCCAATCTATCAGTGCTTCTAATATTCAATTTAAAGAAAGAGGTCAGATCATCAGCCAACAATGTGCCAAAACATTCATCTTGTAATAATGCAGTATTTAAATGCCACCTTCCCTTTCTACCAACTTCTGTGTTTAGAGCTATATCCAATTCTACCGTTGCATGGTCTGATAACACTATAGCTCCAATTTTACAATCTACAACTTGATCAATAATAGAATTTGAAACCAAAAAAAAAATCTATCCTAGAGTGAGATTTATGGCAATGAGAGTAAAAAGTATACTCCCTTTCCGTTGGATTGACCAGGCGCCATATATCAGTCAATCCGATATCCTGTTAGCATATGAAGGGCAGCCCTATCCCTTGGTATAGAAGGTCCTTGATATATACTCTTATCCAAAACCCCATCCATAACCTGATTAAAGTCCCCTGCCAAAATTATTTGTCCCTCTTTGTCCCCAAGAATCTTGTTTATCTTATTAATAAAATCTGGATCTGCCTTATTTGGGGCATATACATTGCATAATATCACTTTAACTCCATTAATGAGAGTTTCTATACATATAATCCTGCCAGCATCGTCTTTAGCTTCCGTTAACATTAAAAAATTAAGCCTTGGACAAAAGCAACATCTACTTGTTTATGTTTGAGATATGACAGGACCTTTTTTCTTTTAATTGGGCTTCCGCATCCGTACTTGTTTATGTTTGAGATATGACAGGACCTTTTTTCTTTTAATTGGGCTTCCACATCCGTTAATATTCCATGTTATAAATCTGATGTGACTACCCATTTTTTAAAACAAATGAATCGCACATAATCGTGCGAGTAATCAAATGCCTTTGGTGACTGCCCCCTACTGGGGAATGACATAGACCGTGATGTACATTTTTTCAAGTTAAACAAACAGCAGTTGAACATTTCAAATACAAAAACTACCTTCTGTAACACCCTGTTGCTTAACGAAAAGCAATTAACCCCTCCCACGAACTTAACAACAGAAAAAATAAGAACAGTAAACAACAAAAAATGAACAGTCATACCAAACAATGAGGACCGTCTACGTTCAAACACCCCGAGATTGCGGTCCGTGAAGTGCCGAATCAGCTATCCAGCCTGGTCTCTGGCTGTCAAAACTGTTCTGAGACAGCACAGGTATTCGACTCCTCCTCCCACCCAATGCACCTGACCCATCAACTCCACTCGGCGATTTTGCAACAAACATTTGGTCCCTTTATCCTGGTGCCCCGCAAAGTTCTTTAATGAATTGCTCTGCATCCGCATTCGATGTAAACACCATATTCTTCCCTTGCCATGTGAAATGGAGTGAGGCTGGATATGACAGTGTGTATTTGACATTGACACTTCTCAGCATCCTCCGCAACGCAGTGAATTCCCTTCGTCTTCTGGCCAGCTCTTTTGATATGACGGTGAAGAAGGAAATCCTACATCCATCCCATTCGATCATTCCTTTTTCTCTGGCCGCTTGTAGTACTTTCTCCCTGGCTGAGAAACGCAGAAACTTAATCAGAACTATTCTTGGTGGTCGATCAGCATCGGGCCTAGGAGTGAAAGCGTGATGCGCCCTCTCAATCTCAAACTCTCCATCCGGATCAATTCCCAGTCCCTCCGATAGGATTTTATACACGCACTTGATCATTCCACCTGCCTCCAGCCCCTCTTTCAAACCGATCATCCTCACGTTGTTGCGGCGGCTCCTGTTTTCTAAATCCTCAATTCGATTCCACATAACTTCCAGGCGTTTATCGTGCCGTTCGCCATCACCAACGAGCTTCGAGGTGACATCTACCATGTTGGAGATGCGGCCCTCCGCATCGTCCAGCCTTTCTTGGATTGCGTTCACTGAGTTTTTGAGATCGGTGACAACCTCTTTGATTGATGACACATCTGTCGCCACCCCTTGTAAGGTAGAGTTCATTTTACTTATTTCGGATAATAAGTTTTCCATCTTTGAATCTTGATCTTTCCACTGGGGTGACGGCGACTCATGTGGCGGCGAGGTCTGTCTCGTTGTCATGCGGCTCGTCGAAATCCCCTTAAAATACTTAGATGTGGAGGTCGACATCTGCTATCTAAGGCACCTTTTTATTTCACAAATATTTATGCTCACCAGGGATGCTAGTTGTAATAAAAATGTGGAGTGAATACGCGCGGATAAATTGAAAATATTGGTGGGCCTACGGAGCTATACAACTATGCTGCCATCTTCTTCGGTGATCCCACGTGACTCCTGAGAGGCTAACTTTGAGAAAATGAAGCTGTGTCATGAATATGCGGTCATTCACCGACAGTAGGCTATTTTAAATTTCTTTTTTTTTCAATCGTGAATATCCACTTCATCAGCATTGTTTTGTTCTCTGTTGTTGTTTAACAGCTGTGAGCATGCTGATGGATGTATTGTATCATTTTGTTGATTTTTGCTGTTTTCGTGCCGTTTTTAAAAGGTTTAAAATGCGTGACACCTTTGTTCTGCTCAGTGTTCAATTCAATTCAAGTTTATTGTACAGCGCTTTTCATGATACAAATCGGTGCAAAGCAACTTTACAGCAAATTAAGTTCCTACAATATTTAGTGATAGCTTATCAGTGGTGACTGTCAGTTAATGTACATACAAACAAATTTACGGAAAAATCAATTAAAGACGTAATAAAACAGACGTCTTCTGCTACAGGTAACAACTCTTTCAGTAATTTAGTGGGTACAGGATCTAACAGGCATGTTGTTGGTTTAGATGCAGTGATAAGTTTATTTAGCTCTTCCTGTCCTATAGTTGTAAAGCACTGCAGTTTATCTTTTGGTGCGATGAATGAAGCTGAAGTATTATACGCTGTAGAATCTACATTTGTTATTGTATTTCTGATGTTATCTATTTTATCAGTGAAGAAATTCATAAAGTCGTTACTATTAAACTGTGAGGGAATATTTAAATCAGTGTTGCTGTCACTGATCGTTTGGTCGTCAAGTCTTAAAGACGCGTAATAGTTACATACTCACGATATTGAAGGGAATTGAACATTTAAGTGCTGTTTTTGACCAAAAAAAAAAAAGTCTGCGTACCCTCAGATGAAATCCAGCAGGCGCCCCTGTGCGACACAGCAAGCCAAACAAAGCATCTTAGCATATCTGCTGCTCGGGTGGGTCTGTGTGCTCACATATGGTCTCTAAACAAGCTGCTATTTAAATTAATCTTCATCAGTTGTTCGCCTGTTGCTTTTAAAGGCATCATATAGTCTTTGTTGCAGCACTGAATTACAGTTACACTTACACTATGTTGTTATAATGCTAACATACTCCAGTAAAATGTTTCTGGGGGAGGACCCACCCACATTTTTTTTGCTTCTGATGCCCATGGCTGCGTGCTTTCCTCTGAATAATGAAATAAACACAACAAAAATGACAGCGGTGAGAAAACAGCAGTTCAGAAAGCATCTGATCATAGCGATGTGATGTTTGCACCAGCTCTGCAGTCGGCCCTCCAGTTAAGTCACGTATATATAGCGATTTATACAATAGATTGATTTAAATCAAGCAGCTTTACAGTATTAAACATGAAAAACAGTGTCAAGTGTTGTTTTCATTTACAATTGCAACTTGATATTCTGTTATAAAGCAGCTCTCCAGTGTGAATCTTTTTATTAGTTATTGCAAAGAAGAAGAAAAAAAAATCATATTACATTAAAGTCACAGTTTGGTTTGCAGAGTTTAAAGCTTAATCTAGCTCAGGACTGTTTTGAGTATTATAACACTATAATGTATTATAAAGAGTGCTAATGTTGTGAATAAAATAATGTATCCAAAACTAAAATGTCTTATCACTTACCATTATTTTGTTCCATATCCGTATGACTTCAAAAAGAGATGTTAGACAGAATGATGAGTTACTTTTCATAGAGTTTAAATAGTGAATGAGAAAGTCTCTGTCCATCATCTCATTTTGTATGCCAAATATATTTATTTGTATTGTAAAAAATAACTGTATAATAATTGTAAATGTACAATAATAATACAATTGTTTGACGTTTTCAAAATCTGAAGTGATTACCTTGTTTATGTATTAGTTAGAATATGTGTAACTCAATATTTGAACTCATTGTAAAAGCTGAATAATCCATCAAACCTACTGATTAATCGGTGAAATAATTGGCGATTAGTTGTTCTAATAATCGTTAGATTAATCGATTATCAAAATAATTATTTGTTGCAGCCATAAACTCATTCCATAATTGATGAACTTTGCACAATTATTAAACTGAACTGAATCAACGATGAACTGCCTTTAACTGAAATATTGACTGTTTACTCTTGTCCACTTTCTAGAGCTGCTTTTCAGCAGAATTAAATTGTGCTTGCATTATCGTCACTATTTTCCTGTTTAATACTGTAACGCTGACTTGATACAGTCTGTATGGTATAAAGCGCTATAGAAATAAAGCTGACTTGACTTGTCTGTGTCTCAGAGTGAGCTGAGCAGGTTGACTCGAGCGCATCGTGAGCTGAAGGAGAGGTTTGAGGAGGAGCGCCGTCAGATGGAGGAGCTGCAGAGGAGACGCAGTGAGTTAGAGGAGCAGAGGAGGAGCCAGAACCGAGTGTTAGAGGGGCTGCAGGAGGAGGTGAGAGGAGACGCGCGACTCCCGTCTGATGGAGGAGTCGCTCTGATCTCACTCATTCTGTGTGTGTAGATGAGCGCGGCGGTGACGGGATCGGAGCAGGAGACGCAGAAGCTGCAGGAGGAGGTGGACGCGCTCAGAGATCAGAGCCAGAGAGAACTGGACACACTACACACACAGCTACACGACACACACACACAACTACAGACACACACTCACGCCACACTGGAGTACCAGAGAGAGGTGCGCGCACACACACACACACACACACACACACACACTGGCTCTGTTTGGTGTTCCTGTCATCATATTTGGTGTGTGTGTGTGTTCAGCGGTGTGTGTTGGAGGAGAAACTCTCTCGCTGCGAGTTTGATCTGAATGAGGCGGAACTGAAAACTCAGCAGCTGCAGAAGAGAATAAAAGAGCTGGAGGAGAAACAACAAACACATGACGACAGACACAGCAAACTCATGGAGGTACACACTCACACACACTCTCTCACATACACACTCTCTCACATACACACACACACTCACACACACACTCACTCACACACACACACAGTATTCTGAACTTTAGTCTCCAGTTGATTTCAGAAGATCATGTGTTTAAAGCATGTGTGTGTGTGTGTGTGTGTGTGTGTGTGTGTGTTTGTGTGTGTGTCCAGGTGCGAGTGTGTGAGCTGGAGCGGAGTGTGTTAGAGGAGCGCAGCAGCTCAGACACGCTCATGAAGAGACTGGAACGAGGACGAGAGCAGGTCTCACTCACACACACACACAGACAACATCTCTCAGCTTGAGTGTGTGTGTGTTTGATGTCTGCAGGTCATGGCAGAAACTTTGTGTGTGTGTGTGTGTGTGTGTGTAAGTAGGTCGTGATTGTGGTCAGTGTCTAATGGACTGTGTGTTTCTGACCCATTTAAAGCGCTCTAGTTCTTTATTTCTGGGCTTCATTCAGCTGTGTCTCATTAATTGGAGTCGCTCAGTTTGGTTCCAGTCAAACACAAAGAAAGCACAGACGCGCTCAGAATAACAGACACACACACAGACACACAGACACACACACACACACACACACACACACACACACACACACATCACGAGCAGTTTCATAAGGCCACAGATTAATGCATTCACATGAATAATGACAAGCACAGTTATGATACACGAATACTGTGGAGAGAACATGATGAATGCTCAATCCACAGAAATCAGTGTGTTGTATGTGTGTGTCAAGTAAAGTCAAGTCACCTTTATTTGTATAGTGCTTTATACAGTACTAGTTGTGTCAAAGCAGCTTTACAGTTTTAAACAGGGAAATAGTTTGTCAATAATATAAGATGACAATAACAGAGTCATTTTTCAGCTAAAGTCAGTTCATTGATGATTCAGTGATGCCATCATCCAGTTCAGCTCTCTTCTAATAGTGTCTGTGCAATCAGTCAAGTGTCCCCAACTAAGCAAGCCAAAGGCGTGTGTGTGATATATATATATATATATGTATATATATATGTCAGATGGAGCAGGTGAGAGCTGAAGTGCTGCAGGAACGAGCCGCTCGACACGAGCTGGAATGTGACAAGATCCGTCTGGAGCGACAGGTGAACGACTTCACTCACATATGTGACCCTGGACCACAAAACCAGTCATAAGGCTCAATTTTTCGAAATTGAGATTTCATGATACATAAAAAAAGTCTGAAAGCTGAATAAATAAGCTTTCCATTGATGTATGGTTTGTTAGGATAGGACAATATTTGGCTGAGATACAACTATTTGAAAATCTGGAATCTGAGGGTGCAGAAAACATCTAAATATTGAGAAAATCATCTTTAAAGTTGTTCAAATGAAGTTCTTCGCAATGCATATTACTAATCAGAAATTAAGTTTTGGTATATTTACAGTAGGACATTTACTAAATATCTTCATGGAACATGATCTTAATATCCTAATGATTTTTGGCATAAAAGAAAATTGTATAATTTTGACCCATACAATGTATTGTTGGCTATTGCTACAAATATACCCCAGCGACTGAAGACTGCTTTTGTGCTCCAGGGCCACATTTATGAATATAATTCATATAAATTCATTTTCATTTAGTAAATTCATTTAGTATAAAATCATGCATTTCATTGAAATATATAATACATCTCTCAGTTTTCCAAACAGGGCTTTATGAGTTAAAAATTAAATTGAATGTGAAAAAAAAAAGAATTAAACTGAAATCACAGTATATCTGTGTTGTGAGATTAACATGCATGCAGGAACACGAGGTGTGCTAAATTCACTTTATTTACACATTCACATGATATTCAACTTCTTTCTGAACTGATGTTTACAGCATTTCACCAATATTCTGCCAAAATTAAAGCCTGAAGATTTAAACTTTAAAAATTAAGAATTTAAGTAATTTTATAATGTAAAATAAAGTTATTATTATAATTATCATCAAATATTCATTTTGTATTTTACAAAAAAGTGCATGTGAATGTGTCAATAAATTATTGAAATATTAACATAAATCTCAGGGGACTTGAGGTGAATATTTTAGGTGTCGGGTTCGACTGAGAATAGAGTGTGGTATTCCGGGTTTGTTTTGAGCTCCTGGATCTGCTGTCCTGTAGAATAAGGATCTGCGGGGCCGCGTGGCGCAGCTGGAGGGATCTCAGCGCATCGGTCAGGACGCCGTCATCTCCAAACTGCAGCTGCACCTGCAGGAGCTGGAGGAGAGGCTGCTGGGAGAGGAGAGGTGAGGAGATGCAGCAGACACTCCTGATTCACAGCGTCTCCTCTGCTCTGATGCTGTGTTCTCTGTCTGCACTCAGAGAGAAGAGCGAGCTGCAGCAGCTGACCCGCAGACTGGAGCGCCGCATGAAGGAGCTGACGCTGCATCTGGAGGAGGAGAAGCTCTCGCTGCAGGACCAGAGAGATCAGGTGACCATCATCTGTCCTGTACTACAGAATCAGTGCTCCCGCCGAACATCAGAGCTGCTCTTTCCCCTCCCAGACCCAAACAACTGCAAATAATGAGGCCCTTCTTCAGGATTTTAGTCTTGCTTTTCACATTCATACAGTTTTGTCTAATCGCTAGGACGCGTTTCTCAACACTCGGGTCGGTTTTTTCCAAAACTCTTCTCCCAGTGAAGCACAACCGCATTTGTGTGGATAAACTGGATCATTTATCATTGCTTTGGCACAGAATGAATGAAAAAATCTTTCAATGACATGAACTCTTCTCATTCAAACTTTTCTCACCAAAACTCCGAACCTACAGACCAGTTTACATGCTCTTCGCAAAACTGACTAACTGTGTGTGTGTGTGTGTGTGTGTGTGTGTGT
>NW_015540847.1:386399-389718 GCF_001515605.1 Sinocyclocheilus anshuiensis | reverse complement strand
ATTTGAGACTTTAGTCTTTGCAACTTTACAGATCTTCTTTATGCACCAAGAGCTTGTAACACTCCAAAGAGAAAGAAACAATTGAAATCGCATCATATGACCCCTTTAAACCTGAACACACACAGACTCATGGGGACTCGTGTGATGGTGGGGACCTAAATTGAGGGTACACAAGCTTATAAATCATACAGAATTAGTTTTTTGATATTGTAAAAATGCATAAAGTTTGCTGTGAGGGGTAGATTTAGGTATAGGGCGATAAATAGAATAGAAAATACAGTTTGTACAGGATAAAAACCATTATGCCAATTGAGAGTCCCCACAAGGATAGTGCACCAGCCGTGTGAGAGTGTGTGTGAGTGTATATTGTTTATTTATTGTAGCAAACAATATATATAGATATTAGTACTATCAATTGATTAAAAAATTAACTAATTAATCTCACATTGTTTCTGAATTTAATCACGATTAATCCCACTTAACATTAAAGTTTTTATAAATACTTTTACATTGCAACAATTTCACATTCAATCTTCAAATTGATGTACAAACAACATAAAGACATTATATTTTTAATAATTGTTTAATGGCATCTTTTTTTATGATTGAAGGCCAGTATGTATCACTGATACTAATACTACTGATGTCTCTAGGAAATAGTTTTTTTCTCCCTAATATTTAACCATTAACTAACCATTCAACATTACAGTATAATTGAGAGCTATCAATTTTAACATTTATTAGACTACTTAAAATAACTTCTAATTTAAGCGAACTTATAGGGGTCATATGATGTGAGTGTGTGTGTGTGTGTGAGAGTGTGTGTGAGTGTGAGAGAGAGTGTGTGTGTGTGTGTGTGTGTGTGTATGTGTCAGCAATCATCCTGTTCTGTTTTCATTTCCACACAAATGAGAGAGAGATCTGCTCTCAGACGGGAGCGACTCCTATTGTCCACACACGCCTCACACTCGGCCCACGTGTCTGCAGCTGTCTCTGCGTCTGAAAACCCTGAAGCGTCAGCTGGACGAGGCCGAGGAGGAGATTGAGAGGCTGGAGAACAGCAGGAAGAAGCTGCAGAGAGACGTGGAGGAACAGCAGGAGCTCAACGATCAGCTGAAGACGGAGATCTGTGGCAATAACTTCTAATTTATGTGAACTTAAAAAAATCTTCACATAAACCCATTATAATAAATGTCATATTTAGCTACTTGTGCCCTTCAGTCAGTGGCGCTAAAACGGGGTATGCAGTATATGCAGTGCATAGGGGCGCCACACATAGGGGGGCGCCATTGAGCCAAAATCATTCTGTGAAAATCTTCTTTAATAAAACGTTATAAATAATCAAAAGCTTAGTTATTAAAAAGAATTAATGCAACATTTTTATTTAACGTTTTTTAGCATTTTAATGAGTTCAAAAATTATTTATTAAAAAATGATTAAGACGCGGAACGGCCGTATCTCTTTGCGACCACAACAAACGGGAGACTTTTCAGATGCTCACCTCAGCTTGCCCCCTGCACCAGGCGCGAGTCAAACAAACGCGGAAAAGGTAGGCTACAGGTGCCAAATGAGCTTCAGTAGACCAACAGGGAACTGCGGTCTGATGACATATTGTTATATGTCAGTAAAACAAACTTTCCTGTCCTGTCAGCTGTTTTACTGTGCTCACGGCGCACGCTCTTCAACTGTACGCGAAAATGAGGCGCACGCTCACTTCATAAATAAACCGCGAGCGTACATCGTCAGTTAAGTCACGAAATTACCAAAATGGCGATTAAAGCTGCAAAACTGTGCATGCATGTATGTGCATTACACTTAAGAACGTCTCAAATGCATGCAGCCTACTGAAATATTCTGCAATTCGAGATCACAATAGGGCGCCCGATGATAGGCTATGTAATTTGTTTTATTTATAATTTAATGCACAAGTAGGCCAAATGGCAGCACAGTGCAGTTAAATGTACTAGAAAATATGCGCTAATTTTTCGTTAATTTTTAAAGTACGAAAATGAAAAGAAAATGAAACTATATTTAAATGCATGAAAAAAACAACTTATTTTACATTCTTACATTATATTCCTTTGTACAGAGCTCGGTTTAGGTATGACAAAATTGCTGCAATGACTACAGTTATCTGCATGTCTCATCCATGAGTGGGCCTATGCAATGGTGGAGAACAAGATTTTGGGGGTGTTAACACACACACACACACACACACACTCAAACACACACACACACACATTCACGCACACACACACACAGAAACACAAACACACACTCAAATACACTGCAATGGTGGAGAACAAGATTTTGGGGGTGTTAAGACCCAGAACCAAGCTGACTGAGCAATAAAGCTATAGTGAGCCCTTTTATTAAAATACCAGGAGCCTAGGTAATACTAAAATAAAACAAAATTGGTCATTCACAAATTAATTGTATTCAGTTGTGTTTTAGGCACTAAAACGGTCCAGTACTTTATAGTCAAATCCATTTCTATATTGAAATAATGAAGATTTCTGTGCCACCCCAGACTTGTTGCTTCCCCCTTCCTGGCTACCCCTATGAAAACATCCTGGCACTGCCACTGCCTAAGAGGGCAAATATCAGATCATTTCTGAGTATCTCTATTGCTCAAAAAAAAAAACACCTGTTTGTGAATGGGCGTTTGATTTACATTTGAGAGAAACTAAGATTGTAAACAAGGATACAAACAAGCCAGCTTTCGCTGAAAATTGCCGTTTTGAATTCAAAATAGGCCATCTGTGTGATTCAAGTAGATTCAATGAGTTGCTACTTCATACTTCAATACAAAACAATGCTGAACTTTGACAAAAAAGAGATTTTTAAAATGTTATAATAGTGATTTTATAATGTCTAAATATAAATACATTAGCAAAACATGTGAAAAGAACTATATTGCAGAGTGGAAATGGTAAAGGAGACAATAAATGATCCTCTGCTGTCATTTAGTGGTCATAGTGGGAATCATGACATTCATTTTAATAGTATTTGTTTTTCTACCAGGTGAAATCTTGGCAGAAATCTTCCACTTAGCATGGCAAATTTTCCATAAATTATCTCTTTAAAGGGGGTCCTATTATGCTTTTTCACTTTTTCAACTTTAGTTAGTCTGTAATGTTTTTTTCATGCTGTTTGAGCATGAAAAAGATCTGCAAAGTTACAAAGCTCAAAGTGCACTTCAAAAGGAGATATTTTATTTAACAGAAATCACTTTTCAAAAACTACAACGAACGACTCGTTTGTACTACAACGCATATTTTCCGGGATTTGTGATATCACAAATATCGACAAATGGGAC
>NW_015540847.1:385822-386354 GCF_001515605.1 Sinocyclocheilus anshuiensis | reverse complement strand
ACACACACACACACACACACACACACACACACACACACACACACACACACACACACACACAGAAACACACACTCACACACACACACACACACACACACTCACACTGACCTCTGACCCGTCTGAACATCTGCAGGCACAACACGAGACCCAATAAAGCACAGACTCCAGCTGATGAAGATGATGAGGAGGAAGAAGATGAGACTGACGCAACACTACATGCAAAATAACTACTGAACATGTAACTCAAGTAATTCATCATCCACATTTACTAATGTTACTACGGTAAAACGAGTTGTCACTCTAAACGAGGTTGATTACATGAGCAGTGATGGATTATGATTTTACAGCAGTGAAGCTGCTGATCACATGACTGAACAGACGCTCTGATATAAACGCCTGTAATATGAATTCAGTCACATTTGGCTCTAATTCTTCCTCGTGTCATTCATGTCCATTTGATCAGAAGTTACTGTGAAAAATAAATATGGTTTGTATGTTTTAATGAAGCTGACTTAGCCGTAATATATATATA
>NW_015540847.1:382915-385651 GCF_001515605.1 Sinocyclocheilus anshuiensis | reverse complement strand
TTCATGCCAGACTGGGGAGAGAGGTGTTGTAATAATGTAAAATATGTGAAAAATACAACCTAGTATGAGAGCATGTTCTAGTACACCCCCAAAACAAAATCAAGACTTTGTAAAAGAGCATAATAGGACCCCTTTAAGTAAAAATAAAAATAAAAAATATGCAGATGTTCTTTAAAATAAATTTTACTATATAAAAAGGTGCAAAAATATTAATAATTTTGAGGCAAATGATATATATTTATTCAAATGACCTAACTAAAAAGTGAGCAATAGTACATGTGTTTGAAAATAACAATGAATAAAAAAAGGATGTTATGTGACAATTTTATTTTTTTCTTGTTTTTACTTTTTACTTTTCCCTATGGTATTAAAAAAGGGGGAAGGGGGTTCAAACCTTTGTCACTTTTTTCCACTCCTTATGAGTTTGTATCCTTCCATGCATAAGCTAGTAATGAGCCTTTGGTCAATGACTTGCAGAAAGTTTTCTGCGCGAGTTAGTGTTAGAGGCTACTAGAATACAGGGGGGTGCCGACACTGATCTTGCATATCCCTCGGCAAATGTGCAGTTGCGCCCCTGTCTTCAGCAAGTAGGATATATACAGAAACTGAATAAAGTTATCGAACACTAAATTCTAATTTAAATTAGAATTTAAGACCTCAGCTCTTAAAGACTCTGTAATGAGCTGAGGAGTTGAACAGGGTGTGTTAGATGAGGGAGACAGTGCTGGGCTGCTCCAGGACAGTTCTGGAAACCACTGCATTTCAGAGACATGTTCTTAAATGGGACTCATATATAACAAATACATACATACATGTTGCACGGTCACGGTGTGTGGAGGCAGGCAGGACGACGAGGACGACAAGGATCGCCATAGTCAGCTCACCCTCAGCCATGATGCAGGGGGCGGAGCTCCTCTCCGCGCTCACACCGTCCACGGCTTGCTCCCTCGTGGTGGGCACTGTCACCGGCTCTTGCACCTGGTCTGACGGGTTGGGCTCAACATCCGAGGCGATCCTCCGCTCAGTCGCTTGGCTTTGCTCTGGCTCGTTGATCGCGGCGGGAAATGGCTCTCCGTCATCGGTGGGCTCAGGCTTATACTCCGTACCGCGGGGAGATGGTGGGCTGTGCTCAGGGTCCGGAATGGGGCTGGTGTTGTTGTCAGCGATGTCCACGTTCAGATGGGACAATTAACTTAATGATCATACGGGCTAAACCAACAAAAGGGGAAGAAACCACAATAAACAGTCCACAGGGGCGTTACACATGCACAGTTTGATCAAGCACGAGCTATGAGCACAGTTGCTTTTCTGCGCTTGTTTAACTCGCACCTGGCGCAGAGGGGAACTTGGAAATCGTGTCTGAAAAGTAAAGATGTTCTGCGTCTAAATAAATGCAATTCTTGTCAAGAATCAAATTGACGGAGTTTTGAGAATGCAGCAGACGTGGAGGACTATAATGCAATAAGAGCTCATTCAAATACTGAGGTGCTGAACCATTTAGGGATTTATAAGTAATTAGCAAGATTTTAAAATCTATACTGTGTTTAATAAGGAGCCAGTACAGTGTTGACAGAACCGGGCTAATATGGTCATACTTCCTGCTTCTAGTAAGAACTCTAGCTGCTGCATTTTGGACGAGCTGGAGTTTGTTTATTAAGCGTGTAGAACAACCACCCAATAAAGCATTACAATAGTCTAACCTTGAGGTCATGAACGCATGAATTAACATTTCTGCTTGACATTTAGATATATTTTTGAGATGGAAAAATGCAGTTTTACAAATGATAGAAACGTGGCTTTCAAAGGAAAGATTGCTATCAAATAGCACACCTAGGTTCCTAACTGATGATGAAGAATTGACAGAGCAGCCATCAAGTGTTAGACAGTGTTCTAGGTTATTACATGCGGAGGTTTTAGGTTCAATAATTAAAGGGTTAGTGAATGAAAATTCTGTCATTAATAACTCACCCTCATGTCGTTTCAAACCGTAAGACCTTCGTTCATCTTCGGAGCACAAATAAAGATATTTTTGATGGAATCTGAGATGTGTTTGACCCTGCATAGACCGCAACGCAACTGATATGTTACCAAGTCCAGAAACGTAGCAAGGAGAATGGTAAAATAATCCATGTGACATCTGGTTCAATCGCAATTATATGAAGCTACGAGAATACTTTTTGTGTGCAAAAGAAAAAAAATAACGACACACAGAACAGCATACGCTGTTTACAGGGTGATGCGGAGGAGACGTTCAAATTGGTATGTTTTGCTGGGCCGCGAAGAAATATAGAGCTGAGTATCATCAGCATAACAGTGAAAGCTAACACCGTGTTTCCTGATAATATCTCTCAAGGGTAACATGTAAAGCATGAAAAGTAACGGTCCTAGTACTGAGCTACTCCATACTCCATACTGCACTTGTGATCAATATGATACCTCTTCATTCACCCAATAGAGTTCAGAATGTCTATGAATGCTGATCCCAATGCATCTTTTTCATTATCAACATGGATATTAAAATCACCAACAATTAAAACTTTATCTGCAGCCAGCACTAACTCTGATATAAAATCAGCAAATTCTTTAATAAAGTCTGTATGGTGGCCTGTATTACAGTAGCCAGTACAAACATCACAGGAGATTTATCATTAACAATTGTTTCACTGGATAATGTTATATGAAGCACCATTACTTCAAACGAGTTATATTTGAAGACCGCCCTCTGAGAAATACTGA
>NW_015540847.1:382372-382871 GCF_001515605.1 Sinocyclocheilus anshuiensis | reverse complement strand
CTATACAGACACAGTCTCTATAGTATGATATCTAGGTGAAAGAATCTCTATGTGTTGAGAATTAACTGATTTCTGTGACGTGAGGCGGCTAGCAGACAGTTGGTTTAGTTGGTTTGGTCTGTCTGCTTCCTGACCTGGGCCCCAGTTAGTCAAGTACAAACTCTAAGACTATGTGCCATATTTCTAGACAGAAGAGTGGCACCACCCCAGGAGGGATGAAGACCATCTCTTTTCAACAGGTCAGGTCTGCCCCAAAATCTCCGTCCAAATGTCTATAAACCTATGTTATTCTGCGAGCATTACATTTACATCCAGCCATTGAGTGATGACAGTCTGCTGTGTATCTCGTCACCACGGTAAGCAGGGAGGGGACCAGAGCATATTAGTGTCTGACATCGTGCTTGCAAGTTCACACACCTCTTTAATGTTATTTTTAGTGATCTCCGACTGGCGAAGTCGAACATCATTAGCGCCGGCGTGAATAACAATCTTACTGTAT
>NW_015540847.1:382033-382252 GCF_001515605.1 Sinocyclocheilus anshuiensis | reverse complement strand
TGGCAAAACGTTGGCCCCTTAGTGCTGGCCCTGCACGGGCAGCCCTCACTTAGCCCACACTATTAATCTACAACGGGTGCCCAACTCTGGTCCTTATCCAACTAAGTAGGATCTGAAGGAGCACTTGATAATTACAGACAGGTTTGTTTAATCAGGGTTGGAACTGAACTCTGTAGGAAGGTAGATCTCCTGGAACAGGATGCACCCCTGCTCTATAAC
>NW_015540847.1:377546-381654 GCF_001515605.1 Sinocyclocheilus anshuiensis | reverse complement strand
TGTGTGTTTGATCAGGGTTGGAACTGAACTCTGTAGGAAGGTAGATCTCCAGGAACAGGATGCACCCCTGATCTACAACAATACATCTGTTTCACTTTAAATACTTTTCAGCTACTATAATTTAAGTCTTTGGGGAAAATCAGTTATTATACATCTGAAATGGATGCAGTCACCACATAACTAATGTTTATATTGTCAAAAATGTACAGTAGTCAAAGGGATTTCAAATCAATGTATTTATTAAATACAAAATAGAAAATATTAAATTCAGGTTAATACAGCTACATATAGCCAAAAAATGTAAATACACAAAAGTACAAAAAAACAAAACAAAAGAAAGCAATGTAAGATTGTAGGATTTCGTCATGTGAAAGTTGATGTGTGCGAAAGTCTCATCTGTAGTACATCAATGTCCAAACACTGTCCATAGCTGAAGTTGACTGATAACAAATGAATAATCCAACCTCTTGTAATGAAAACATGCCACGGCTCTCAAACACCAGACCTTTCCTAACCAGGAACATTCAGAAATAGTCCAGACTATGGTTTCATGTCGAAAAGAACGTTAAATCCATATTCAAACTGGACCATGATGATGTGGTAACATCACCAAAAAAAGAGTCCTTTTAAAATTCATACAAATACACGGTCTTAAACTCTTAGCATCAATCCAAACATAGGCCATACATACATGTACCATCTCTACAAAAAACATCAGCAATGTACACTTAAAAAAAAACTCCTTTAGACTGGGCTTGAAACAACACATTTCCCAACCAGGACACAGCACAATGTGTTCAGCGGGTAAGCCATGCTGGCTACTGCTGCTTGCTATTGCTAACTCCCTCTACCCACATGGCTTTACTTAAGGAAACCTAAAACACCCTAGCACCCCTAGTGGTAAGGAAGAAAACTGCCCACACAATTCTTATTAATAGGCTCATGTCTGGCCCACACTGGGCCATCATGGGGTTAATGTGGGCAGTCCCATAGTGTGGGCTGCTCACAGAGAGGCTGCGGTGAGCCCAAAACTGTGGGCCTTGCCTGGGAAAGCCCGCACTGGGCCTGTTTAGGTTTGGTGTGGGCTGGCCCTAGCCCACTGTGCCCGTGTTACGACCTCTTGTTTTTAAGTCTAGGTTTAAAAGGGGTAACATTTGTTGTTGTGATGGTTGTGACATTAGTGGTGGCAAAAACACGAAAAACTGCCAAAGAAGGTGATTTATTTGCAAATTAAAGAAGAGAAGAGAACAGGAAAACATAAAGTAACAATAATATTAATAATAAACAAATATCAAGATAACAAATAGAGAAAACTGTAATTTCACAATATTTACAACAAAATATTATTACAACAAAAATAAAATAACCCCCACAATGAAAGAACGTACGCAAGCGGCGCCAAAGAAAAGAACAGAAGAAAACAAAACCAATCTAACTTAAGTTGCCAAATCTAACCTACTAACAAAAGAAAAAGAGAACAGAAAAAAACAAGTCTTCGGCGTTTTCACACCCTAACTAACCTGCTCTAAACTAACCAAAGCAAAAAGTACAAAAGTGGCACTCACTTCTATACTAGTGTTTCTAATACATCAGAGTCACTACGTGTTGCTACATGTATGTCACGTGACATATTACCTGGTCCAGTTTTCCCCAGGGGCAAGGAGAAAGTTGTCATGCATAAGTTACGAAGGCAATAAACAATGAAATACAAAATAGAAGACTTAAATAAAAGATCGAGATGACAACTCAAAACTGTAACAGAAGAACACCACCACAAAAAGAAACAAACTAAATAATACAAATGCACAAAACAGGAAAGTAAAGTCTGCTCCGCGTTCATTCAATCATCCTTATAAACTCTGGCAGGAAACAGTATAGGCAGCGGAAATAATGACGTCACCAACGTCAATGATGACAGACGGCTTTCTGAACCAATAGCAGTCCTAGGAGGGTTGAACCTAAGAATATGACAGAGCAGAAAGACGGAGAAAGCAAAAACACGGAGGCACAACCACTGGGACGTAACAGCCCGCAAAAAGCCAGCATGGGCCCCGCAAGGACATGTTTGCAGGGGCCCTCACAATAATGTAATAATACTGTCCTCAATTAAAGTTTGGATGTGTGTCTCTAATTCTGAAACCTTCTGTGTCAGCCTAACTATTTCCATGCATTTATCACTTGTGAATCCCTCGTTGCCGACAGAGAGAGCTAAACTATACATGCGGCAAGCAGTACAAACAACAATAGCAGGAGAAGAAGCCATCACTCACCGTGATTGATGAGTGAATCTGACTTACCACTGTTGTTTGATGAACTCGTGAAAAAACGGCGCGAGAGAGAAAAGAAACGGAGCAAGAGAAAAAAAGAAAACAGCAATAGACGTGAATGGAAACACGAATGACAAGCTAACCGGCTAAAGAAAGCTAACGCGCTGCATTCGCTGTTTTAGAATAAAAGCGAACGATCAAATGAATCAGATTAGTTTTATAGATAATATCAGAAATATGGTGGGAATTGAGTGAGAGTGATAGTAAGATAGAGATTCAACAGAAAAGCAAAGCTACACGGAGCTACAATCACAAACCACTCAGCAGCATGGTACACAGGAAACGGAAGCACCAGTTTACTATGTTTGTTCAGGAAATTGCCATTTCTTTGTAATTCTTTGTGAGATTTTCCAGTTGTTTCCGAGTGAAAATAGTCCTACAGCAAAGTGTTTCAGCTGATGTTTGTGAGTGTTAGTGAGCTGTGATTCGTCCATAATGAGGTGGATCGATGGCGTGTGTTGGGACGTCCCATCAGAGGCTTTAATGCAGCGGAGCGTCCAGTGTGTGTTCAGTCCCATCAGACACACACTCACTCACACACACAGCATCATGAAGCATCACTGCGCCATCAAACACAGCGTCTTCAAAGAGTTCCTGGCCGAGTTCCTCGGGACTTTTGTGCTGGTGGTGAGTTTCTGCATCCTACCTTCACTCTGATTCAGCTCAGACAGCAGCTTTACAGGGTTTCTTCACTCACTGTTCCTCTTTAAATCAGAGCACAAACTATTCAATTCATGAAGTCGTGGCATTAAATGAATCTCTTCCTCAGTATTTTCTCTTGTTTTCCAGTATGTTTTTCTAAACGTCCTTAAATCAAGATACATTTACTTAGTTTCAAGATTCAAGTCTTGTTTTCTGAGAAACAATAAAAAAATTGTTGATCAAAACAAGAACAAATATCTGTCAGCGGGGAATGAAAACTTGTTTCTCTTTGAATGAAGTTAATTTTTCTGACTCCATTGGCAGATATTCGTTCTTGTTTTAAAATGGGAATTGGTTGTAAGTTGTTTTCAAATCTGAAGTGTTTCTAATACAGCTGTATTATCAATGACATGAGTTATGTTTAATTTATTACTTATATTTTCTTTGCTTGGTTTTATCTTTACCTTCATCAGAAACACTGCTTTATTCTGCACAGACATAGTTCATGTTTGGTTTTAGTGTAACCGTATACATAATGATTAATTCTCTGTGTTATTCTGTTGATCAGTCAGTGGTTGCTCATTGCTCTGTTGTGTGTGTGTGTGTGTGTGTGTGTGTGTGTGTGTGTATGTCTCAGCTGTTCGGCTGCGGCTCGGTGGCTCAGACGGTGTTGAGCAGAAACACTCTCGGTGAACCGCTGACCGTCCACATCGGCTTCAGCACCGGACTCATGATGGGTGTCTATGTGTCCGGCGGCGTGTCGGGTAAAACACACACTCACATTATATAAGCATCACACACAGAGAAACTCATCAACACTCACACGTGAGCCAGAGCCACACGCATCTGATCACTGCCCTCCCAGAACCAGTTAATAAACCCAATCCACAGCGGTTCCTGGGAGTTTGCTGTGCTTTGGTTCTCTGTGGGTTTCTAGATGAAGTCTTCTTCTCTCAGATGGTCTGAGATGTTTCCTCACCCATCAATATCTCTGAATGATGTGAGTGTGTAGTGTGAATGTGTATTGAGTGTGTGTGCGAGTGTAGTGAGTGTGTGAGAGTGTGTGAGTGTAGTGAGTGTGCATGTGTGTGTGATTGTGTGTGTGTGTGTGTGTGTGTGCGCGCACATGTAGTGTGAGG
>NW_015540847.1:357372-377325 GCF_001515605.1 Sinocyclocheilus anshuiensis | reverse complement strand
GTGTGTGTGTGTGTGTGCACATGTAGTGTGTGTGTGTGTGTGTGTGAGTGTAGTGAGTGTGCATGTGTGTGTGAGAGTGTGTGTGTGTGCGCATGTGTAGTGAGTGTGTGTGTGTATGTGTGCGCACATGTAGTGTGAGCGTGTAGTGTGTGTGTGAGTGTGTGCGAGTGTGTGTGTGCGCACATGTAGTGTGAGTGTGTAGTGAGTGCATGTGTGTGTGATTGTGTAGTGTGTGTGTGTGTGTGTGTGTGTTCGCACGCACATGTAGTGTGAGTGTGTAGTGTGAGTGTGTGAGTGAGTGTGTGTGTGAGTGCATGTGTGTGTGATTGTGTAGTGTGTGTGTGTGTGTGTGTGCACGTGGAGTGAGTGTGTGTGTGTGTGTGTGTGTGCACATGTAGTGTGTGTGTGTGTGTGTGTGCACGTGGAGTGAGTGTGTGTGTGTGTGTGTGTGTGCACATGTAGTGTGTGTGTGTGTGTGTGTGCACGTGGAGTGAGTGTGTGTGTGTGTGTGTGTGTGCACATGTAGTGTGTGTGTGTGTGTGTGTGCACGTGGAGTGAGTGTGTGTGTGTGTGTGTGTGTGCACATGTAGTGTGTGTGTGTGTGTGTGTGCACGTGGAGTGAGTGTGTGTGTGTGTGTGTGTGTGCACATGTAGTGTGTGTGTGTGTGTGTGTGCACGTGGAGTGAGTGTGTGTGTGTGTGTGTGTGTGCACATGTAGTGTGTGTGTGTGTGTGTGTGCACGTGGAGTGAGTGTGTGTGTGTGTGTGTGTGTGCACATGTAGTGTGTGTGTGTGTGTGTGTGCACGTGGAGTGAGTGTGTGTGTGTGTGTGTGTGTGCACATGTAGTGTGTGTGTGTGTGTGTGTGCACGTGGAGTGAGTGTGTGTGTGTGTGTGTGTGTGCACATGTAGTGTGTGTGTGTGTGTGTGTGCACGTGGAGTGAGTGTGTGTGTGTGTGTGTGTGTGCACATGTAGTGTGTGTGTGTGTGTGTGTGCACGTGGAGTGAGTGTGTGTGTGTGTGTGTGTGTGCACATGTAGTGTGTGTGTGTGTGTGTGTGCACGTGGAGTGAGTGTGTGTGTGTGTGTGTGTGTGCACATGTAGTGTGTGTGTGTGTGTGTGTGCACGTGGAGTGAGTGTGTGTGTGTGTGTGTGTGTGCACATGTAGTGTGTGTGTGTGTGTGTGTGCACGTGGAGTGAGTGTGTGTGTGTGTGTGTGTGTGCACATGTAGTGTGTGTGTGTGTGTGTGTGCACGTGTAGTGAGTGTGTGTGTGTGTGTGTGAGTGTGTATGTGTGCGCACATGTAGTGTGTGTGAGTGAGTGTGTGTGTGTGCGCACGTGTAGTGTGTGTGTGTGCACGCGTACATTTAGTGTGAGTGTGTAGTGTGTGTGTGTAGTGAGTGTGTGTGTGCACGTAGTGTGAGTGTGTGTGTGTGATTGTGTAGTGTGTGAGTGTGTGTGTGTGCGCATAATAATGGAGTGTCACATTTGAAGAAAAACTTTCTTGTCTATATCATGTGAGAACATATAACACACAACAGGCTACTGTAAGACTGGAAATGTGTTTTCTTGCCACTGAAATACATTTTTAAATATATTTTGGTATATAAAGGGTGAAACTAAATATGTTTTCAATTTCAAAACTATATTTCATTGAGCTTCACTGTTTACAATGTATATTTAGCATATACTTCAAATATATTTAGCCTGGAGATGTCTGTCTGTTTGGCGTTCCCTCAGGCGGTCACCTGAACCCCGCCGTGTCTCTGGCCATGGTCATCCTGGGGAAGCTGAAGATCTGGAAGTTTCCCGTCTACGTGACGGCGCAGATGTTGGGCGCATTTGTCGGAGCGGCTGCAGTCTTTGGATTGTATTACGGTGAGTTTGAGGAATCCAGCGGTTTCCTGTGTTTAGGATCTGATTAATGCGTGTGTGTGTGTTCAGATGCCTTCATGGACTTCACCAGCGGGATCCTGTCGGTCACAGGAATTAACGTCACAGGACACATCTTCGCCTCGTACCCAGGCAGACACCTGACGGTCCTGGGCGGATTCGTGGATCAGGTCAGTCTGTCTGTAGCTACATCACTGAACTGAAAGCACACATTTAGTCTGTTTCACAGCCGCAGACTGAGGCCAGTAACCAGATGAACGCTTGACTAATGCACATCGAGCGACTGAACGCTTCTACCCAGAAACACACCAGTTCAGCTTGAACCCGTGACCTAATTCAGCTCCTTTTGTCCCAAATAAACATGTCATGCTTTGAATTACTCGACAAAAGAGTTAGGCCTATATTTGAAATTAATGCATTTGAATTACACAGTTTTAACATAAACTCATAACTCATAGTAATGCGAGGCATATACAAATAAAAAAATAATAAAATATTTAAATATATTTACTAAAAGTATACAAAAATGGCCAAAAAAAATACATATTTGCTAATATATGTTTTATTTGATTTGTGTTACTTATTTATTTGATTTGGGGCTTGTTTTAACATTTCAAATTAGGTTTGTTATTTACATTTACATTATATTTAAATGTAAGAATCGAATCGAATCGTGAGTTGAGTGAATCATTACATCCCTACTTCTACCTGCATAATTTTGAAATGTTTTTTCCTACATTTTGGAAAATATATTTTAAAAATATAAATAGATATTTATTACAGCATTTAAAAATATATTTTGGCCTATATATTTCAGTCCAAGAAAATATGTCACATTTGAAGAAAATGTTTTATTTGTTGTCTATAACGTGCGTAATGAAACAGGTCAGATTTCTGTAATAGTACTAACAAACTGAATGTTTTAAATACACAATAACTAGCTTTATATATTTATCATCAATAATCTCTTACATTTATCTATTTGAATATTGCTTGTTCCACAGCTAGCCATATTTTAACCATGTTTACACTTTTTAACTGAATAAATCAAATTTTTTTCCCACAATGAACAGAATTATACTAAACACTGTAAATAAATGCAATTGCATGCAATGCAAAATGTTTATAAATTTAAATAATCTCAAATAGATGTTCAAATAATTTACCAATAATATACCATGATTTGAGTGCAGAAATCTGCTGCGTTTCATTGACGTATGACTGACAAATATGAATCACATTAAAGGGGTCATGAACTGGCTTTTGTATTATTTTATACTGTTGTCTGAGGTGCACTTATGACGTTCACATGGTGTTTACATTCAAAAACATCAAAATCAATAAGTAATAGGCTATTTTCTACCCTGGTTTTGAGGCGGCTCGAGAAACGCTGGGTTTTATGGGCGTGCCGCATTGAAGACTTGGAAGTAAACACCCACTGCTGTGATTGGATAACAGTTTTGCATAGTAAACTATCTTCATAGTTGGAGCCTTCTGTGACTTTGGTTAGACACGTACACATAATCAGGACATATCAAGCGATCGCTAATAAAGCAATAGTGACACACAGTACAAATATTTTTTACTCCCATAAGTGTGCTCGCCATTCCTGTCGGATTCAGTATCAATGGCACAGCATTGCTTTTTAATCTCAGTCTCTCTGCAAATCCAGCGTCGACTTGTGTCTTGTTTACAAACGAATCCGCGGTGAAATGAAGCGAACAATCGCTCAATGTTTTTACTCACGTGAGCTGAAACTTCAGTAAAAATAAAGTTCACCCGCGCACTCCTAATATTTGAATCCAAAGGAAGGTTATGCAGCAACTGTGTTCTTCCACAACCAAGCACTGCACAATCTGCGATCTTTAACAGCATCTTTATTGCTTGGCCACTCATGTTATTTCCCCACTGTGTCGTGTGTGAATCAGTGGGCGGGGCTACATAATTAGGCGTTGATATTCTTCTGTGGAGGCGGAGCTTAACCTATCTATTACAGGCACATTCCAGGATCTGGCGTTCGCTGGCCCTGCTCTCAATAAAAGCTTTTATTTCAGAAACAAGGACATTTTCAGTTCTGAAACTTACAGGACATTCTTTTAGTACGATGACCTCTTATATAGCAAAAGCTGAAGTAAAAGTTGATTTCTCAATTCATGACCCCTTTAAGTTTGTTTGTTTATGTTAGGGTAGTTCGGTGGCCGCTCAATAAGCGATGTCCATCTGTCATCAGGTGGTGGGGACGGGAATGCTGGTCCTCTGTATTCTGGCGGTTGTGGACGGCAGGAACATGGGTGCTCCTCGAGGCGTGGAGCCGCTGGCTGTGGGTCTGATCCTGCTGGGCATCAGCGTCTCCATGGGGCTGAACTGCGGTTACCCTCTGAACCCCGCCAGAGACCTGGGCCCGCGCCTCTTCACCGCCGCTGCCGGGTGGGGCATGGAGGTGTTCAGGTGCGAGCGCATCAGATTTAGACCTGAGACGGAAGTGCATCACTGGATCACGCCAGTGTCACTAAGTCTTGATTCTGCTCTAACAAGCATCATGTTTCACTGTAGTATTTGATCAGAACCAGGCGAGCAGTTTGAGTTCAGTGGTGAGTTTAGAAGTTTCAGTCACAGCATCAGTTAAGTTTGAGTTAATGAGCTCTGACAGTCTAATTAACGTGCTGCACACTCACACACACACGCACACACACTATTGATCAGTTCATTACATAATATCACATGCACTCATCAAGATCTGTAAATGTGATGAACGTGCAGCTTCACATTATGATTGTTTGACTGCACTGGTGAGCTCGTCACATAGACTTCCATTATTTTTCGACCAGGTTAATGATATTCTCCATTTCTGAACCCTAAACAAATGCTCACAGAAGCAGAATAAATCAGTAGTATAATTGTGAAACAACACATGATGTTAAAAGTACATTAATCATCAGTAATCATCAACTGTTCTTCACCAGTTTTATTTTAGCCTCATTTATATAGTATTAATGCTTTGAATTGGTTTTATTTGTATATTATTTGTATATTTTTTATATTATTTTCTATTTCTATTTCAATTTTATTTTAGTAATTTTGTTGTGATTTTTTTTAATTTGCTTTAGTTTTTATTACATAGCTTTTTTATTAATTTATATTTCAGTTTTATTACCATATCATTGATATACTATTGTTGTTTTTAATCATATTTTGAATTGGTTTTATTTTTATATTTTCCATTTTCATTTTATTTTGATTTAAAGTTTTAGTACTTTTGTTTTTTATTTGTGTTTTTTAGTAATTTTAGTACATCAAGTTGTATTTACAGTTGTATTTACTCAGTGTAACTTATAACATCCAAGTGAAAGATAAAACACCAACATGTCAGAAAAACAAAGCAGAATCAGTGAGTTGGAAAAAGGATCACCCCGCAAGGAACAATCAACCGCAAGGAACTGTCAAAAGATCTCTGAGATAAAGTTGTGGACAGGCACAAGTCAGGAGATGGATACAAAAAAATAATTTCAAAGTCTTTATCAATGCCTAGAAGCACAGTCTATTATTAAGAAGTGGAAGGTAATTGGTACAATACGGAACCTCCCTGGATCAGGACGTCGCTCCAAACTGATGAAAGAGCCGGAGGAAACTGCTCAGAGAGGCGACTGAGAGACCGACAGCCAGGCCTGGATTAAGAGCACATAGGGCCCTGGGGCTGTTTTAAACACAAGGGCCCTCCTTCATAGTAGCCTATCTTGTGTTTTTAAAAAAATCAAATCTCCAACACAGAGATACAATGAGTGTGCACACTTCCAGGCTACAACACATTAAAAGAATAAATACATTAACATCAGATATATGAAGTCAAAGCAAACAGGTTTCCAGAAACAGCAACAACTTTTGAGCATAAATGGCTTCCTTAAGGAGTTTAGTTTAAATAGTTTTATTATTAGCAGGTCTTCTTTCTGGCTCTAGAGGAGGAGAATCACCAGGGCTGGACTTCAGCCCATCTGGCACACACACTCCCCCAAAAATGTTCTGCTGGCATTAGGGCAATTGGAATAAGTAAATTATTTATTATGAATAAATAAAGGACGGAAACTAATAATAACTAATATTTTTAAATATACTTTTAATGCATTTAACAATATTAATATTCCATGATATCGCAGGCTCTTAATTATTGAATTCATATTTTTAGAATGATTAAATTCTCCTTTGTTGCCTTAATGAAAAGCTATTGTAATTCTTGAATCCAGAGTTAACTGTATAGTATTAGTAAACCTCTATAAAAGTGACTTGTTGCCTTTATTTTACCCAATATTTAATATAAGTAGCCTATAATAAGTTTTGTGACATTAATAATATATATCATTAATGCCATATTTCTTCAGTGTCAATAATTGCATGGTAAATAGGTGTGGTGCTTATTTACAGTTTTGCAGAGTTTACACTTCACCTCAATCTTCACCACAGAGACTCTCCGGTTCACATACAGGCCTAATGTTACAAGTGTCGTGTGCCGAATTGAAGCGCTGGTTATTATCGCTTCAATAGAGCAGCGGAAGCGTCGAGCTACAGTCGTTGTCAGCTGGTCTCTCGGGCTGCACGGTTTAATCAGGTAGTGTCGTTTCATCAGTGTTTGTTTCTCGTGCGCGTCAGAAATCTTACATGTTAATAGCCAGTTTCACCAGCACATCTACCATATTTCGAATAAGAAAAACAACTATAATGCAACCAAGGGCAAATTATGACAAACAGAAACGATTAATTCACTGCTTCAAGCTATATGCAGTCTGTTAGTTTACCTCACATCCTGATCGGAGTCGTTCGTTCTTTTGTCACATCATATCCCATAAGCTGAAGCTATGCAGAACTTGAAACAGATTTGATTAGTTCACCTCTGGAGTCCTCGGTTTGAGTCGTTCGTTCTTCACGTTACCTCTTCCCGGCTCAGTATCTTACAACATGTATGTTGTATGATGAACTAATTTCTGTATCCAGTACTGCTGTCCCATCACGTGACAAAAGAACAAATGACTCCGACCCCAAGACCCAAGTAATTGCTTGTTCGTCATGTTGATTCTCCTCTTCAGGAAGTGTGAAGAAGTCATTTTCATGGCCTCTGCTTTCAGGAGACTGCAGTGGCTCTTTCTGTGGTATCTCAACAGTGAGAACACGACACTGTGCTGCCAGAACCATCTTGATGTTGTCATTTCTTGTTTCATGCCTTTGAATTTTGGCAGGGTTACCGCAGCAAGCAAAGCTTCATCAGGATGGAGCTAAACCGTGTCTTGGGAGCCTGCAAGAAAATATTAGATTACGAGATATTTAGATTAGATTTTAGATTTAGGATACACAGTTTATAAACTAATAGACATGCATTCATACCAGAATAATTAATTTTGTCAGGAAAAAAGTAAGTAGAATGAAACTGAATAACAGTTACATAAACATATTGACTTGAATGCACTGCCACTATTGTATGAGAACTGAACTGAGCTGGAGGATGACATCACGGTTTTCTCCAGAGCTGCTTTACAGCTATATTGAATTCTGTTTGCATCATTGAATCATTATTTTCCTGTTTGACACTGTAAAGCTGCTTTGAAACAATCTATATTGTGTAAAGTGCTATAGAAATAAAAGTGACTTGACTTGACATAAAATAAAACTACAATAATAATAATAATAAGACAATATTGACCAGAATTACCTGAACTATGAGGTCTGGGAGGTCGGCCATCATATGAGAGAGGCCCTCTTTCAGTGCCAAGAGTTTGGCCATCAGGATTTCAAGGGTAGGTTGAAGGGTGCCGTAGAAACAGTCATCACCTTGAAGTATATCCAAAGCCATACAGACAGGCTTCAGAACCTTGCAGTATCTTTAAGGAACTGATACTCTCTCTCTCTATCTCTCCGTAATGCATCTGATGTCCAGGCGAGTTGATTGAGGTCCACTAAGGGCATGTCTGTGACTCTGCTAAGCGCATCATGTTTCATCTTGTAGTTGAAGGGACCAGCAACTTTCTTTTGCTGAATTCCTCCAGGCTCTGATGCCACAGTTGATCGACTAACTTTTGACCACAAGGCTGAACACTTTCCAGTTGCACTTCTGTACACTGCTTTGCAATCTGCCTTCGCCGTCCAAAATGTAATGTTAAATTGATGTCGTTCGTGCATATAAGGTAAAGGGTGTGGGATGCACACCGGTGCTGTGGAGGGAGAACATAGCTTTCACTGGTCTCAATGTCATCTTGTAAAACTTTGTGCAAGTCCATAAAGATGACCTTGTTTTCATCATCAGCTTGAAACATTCTTTGACAAAGTTCGAGCCATTGTCAGTGACCGTGGCAGTTATCTTACCACAAAGAGCAAATGAGCTGTGAATTTGCTGCGATGTCTCCCACGAAATCGTCAGAGTAGCAGGATCGATCCAGTGTACAGTAACTCCCAAAAAAACTTTCCATACTTTTCCAGAGCAGTCCATAGATCTGCAGTGGTGGAAACATATTCCAGGTTGGCTAAAGTTTTCTTCAGTTCTGTCTCCATTTCCATATATACTTTGTCCAATAAGCTTCTAAAGGTTTTGCGATCGGGCAGCACGGCCCCCGGCCCCCGGCCTTTTCCCCGTCACGGAGATTTTGCTGATGACATTACGAAATGTAGGCGCCTCCACAGTGGACAGCGGCTGCATCTCCTCAACAATAAAAGCAGCAACCAGTTTGTTGAGTTCAGTCGAACTAATTGTTTTACCTGGTGGTGAACGTGAACTGAAATCAAGCTTTTGTTGTTTAGCTTGAGGCGGGGTGCAGGTATCATTCGGCTCTCTCTCTCTCTCTTCCAACTCTGTAGTGCTGTGCTTTGCATGCAGATGTTTCATTTTAATTCAGTACTTTATTTTTTTATGCAAATTAATTAAACTGAAAAGTAACTCGCATTACTTTTTTAAAAAAGTAACTCAAATATTAATGTGTACATTTATAAAGTAATGCCTTACTTTACTCGTTACTCCAGAAAAGTAATATTATTACGTAACGCACATGGCACACTGCACTTATTCACAATCACAAAAGTACATTATTTGCATGTGCTTTAAAGTCTTGCCGGTTAAACATTTCATTCACATGCTGTTTTTCTGAGCACACTAAAAAGCCTGTCAAACAGCGCCTGATTATTGGACTGAGTTATCGTTCATGTCTGATTGCGCTAATACTGTCAAAAACACACAAGCTTTACATATAAACACAGTTGTTAAGTCTAAAGTGAAAGCAAACAGTTGAGAGAGAAACGGATGGGTGCCTGTATATTAGATGCGTGTCTTAAAGTGACAGCAGACTAATAGTACTAACATGCTGCCGCTTGTCAATAAAGGGACAGTTCACCCCAAAATTAAAATCCTGTCATTATTTACTCTCTCTCCCAAACCCGTATTAATTTCGTTCTTGTGCTGAACACAAAAGAACATATTTTGAAGAATGTGGGAACCAAACACCTGCTGGTCCTCATTGACTTTGATAGTATGAAAAAAATACTATGGAAGTCACTGTGGACCAGCAACCATTTGGTTCCCACATTCTTCAAAATAACTTTTATGTTCAAGAGAAGAAAGAAACTCATTGAGGTTTAAAACGGCTTGAGAGTGAGTAAATGATGACAGAATGTTCGTTTTTGGGTGAACTATCCCTTTAATGTTAATAAAACAACAAAACAGAAAAATCACTCACTACTCTTGACCGAAGAGCTTTAATACAGTTGCTTTAATAAGAATCAATGCATAATTTATACAGTGAAGTGTATATAGTGTTTTATTTTTATATTTGTTCATTAAATTTCTTGAATGCTCCTGCTAAATACACCTACTGTACCTGAAAAATAAAGCACTGTTTGTTTTATTTGTATATTATGTGTATTAGGGGTTAGGGGTGCTCCGATCAGGATTTTTGAGGCCGATCACAGAAAGCAGTATCTGCCGACACCGATCACCGATACCGATCATTTTAAAGCTTTCTTTTTATCGTAGACTTTAATAATATGCATTTATGGTGTAATTACTACATTTTCGTGTCAATCCATGTTCATATTTACTGCAAATGATGCGCTGTTACTTTAATTCAGGCTTGCAGCGCAGCAAAAATAGACTCGGACCATTTCTGCACTGCTGCAGACGCACCGCTCCTGAACGCACTGCTGGACCGCAACCGTGTGCGGTGAACGCTTTAATCCGTTAACATAAGCACGGAAAAAATACACACCACGTAGGCCTATGCACTGCAAATGGAGTAATGTGAACTTGGCATTATGTGTGTGCGCTGCGACTGTGCATGAGCGCACGGTCTCCAGGAGAGCGCCCGAGCGCTGAAATGCAATTTATCAACTTTAGTGACGATGTGACACTGCCTCGATTGTGCAAGTGACAATTCCTGTCATCATCCCAACGTGATTATCGGCCGATAGTGATCGGTAGCCGATCAATCGGAGCACCCCTAGTATTTGTAATGTGTATCTTTGTTCATATTTTTTAATAACATAAAATAATGATAAAGATTTTTTTATCTTCACCCACTTTGGCCAACATATCTGCCATTCTTTTTTTAAATTTTATATTGTGTTACTTTGTAAGGCTTTGTTTTTTAAATAGGGAAATTAGTTTGGCTGTACTGCTCAGACAAGTTGCAAAATAGTAAAACCAACAAAAGAATCGTAATAAAATCATGATTTTCCTGAAAAAACAATTTGTGACATATTTTTGCCATGTCGCCCACCCCTAATATATATATATATATATTATAACGGTACCGCTGAACACTCCCAGAAGAGCAAATTACAAATAAATTCATAAAGGAGGACTCCACTGACTATTTTTGGTTTAACCAGACCCAGAGCCACACAAACCATGAGGCTAAACACAGAAATAGTTTCAAAAGTGTTTATTTAAGAAGTGTCACACAAAAACCCATCATAAAGACACAAAAAGTAAGCACATAAAGTCAGTTATATGTATGTTTTCCTTTGCTATCTGAATGAGTAAAGAATTACTAAATAAAAGAGCTTATCTGTTCATTGTCCATTAAGTATTGCTTTATCCTTGGAGTTCATTGTCCATTGGTGAAGATGAAGATGATGAGTTGTTAAATAAGAGATGAGCAAACAAACCAGAAGTTTCCTTTCCAGAATGAGCTCCAAAATTAGCTTTGCTTGAAGATTCTAAGATGTCTATAGTAGGGTCCGTTGCAATTACTTTATCCTTGTAGCACTCCAACAATTATCTATCAGTTGATTCAAGTTATCCAACGATGATATTGGCATGCGTCACCGAAATCCAACTGATAAGCAGTGTAGCATAAGCAATGGAGAATGTCTCAGAAAAGTAGGTATTAGGATGATCATTATTGTAGAGGAGGGTAAGGAGGAGTCTTTCTGGTTGAGCTTAAAACAATAGTTTCCCAACCCGTACTCTACACATGAGGTTAGCACCAGAGGAAGTCATGATTCTCTCCAACCAAGATTTCCCCTGACTTTAATCCCAGAGGAGCAGTACTCTAGAGCAGGGAAGTGGGCAGTTACTATACTGTATATGTATACAGGTGCGTATATATATGTATATACTGTATATATATATATATATATATATATATATATCGATGGATAGATAGATAGATAGATAGATAAATCTTTTTACTTCAAGTGACAAAGTTTTTCTTTTTTATGGTTTTAGTTTTAGTTACGATAATAACCCTGGTCTTCACAGCGGGTTCATCAAATGAATGAACCTCCTTGCACAATCATATTTGATTGATTCAGTGATATATTAATTGATGTATTGTGATGATTGTGTGGTAAATATGATGATTTTAGTGATATTGTAATGGTTTGGCGATGAATCAGTGATATGATGATTTGGTGAAATACAGTATTAGGATTATTTGGTGATGTATTATAATGATTCAGTGTTATGATAATTTGGTGATATATTGTGATTCGGTGATATGATTTGGTGATTATAATGATTCAGTATTATATTTATCATGACTTGGTGATATTATAATGATTCTGTAATGAATGTCAGTTATATGATTTGGTGATATAATGATTCGGCATTATATTATGATGATTTGGTGATATATTATAATGATTTGGTGATATGATGATTCTGTTATATATCTCAGTTGTATGACTTGGTGATGTATTGTGATGATTTGGTGATGTATTGTGATGATTTGGTGATATATTATGAAGGTTCAATGATATATTATGATGATTTGGAGATATATGATGATTTGGTGATATAATGATTCAGTGTTATATTATGATTCTGAGATATGATGGTTCAGTGATATATTTTGATTTGGTGATATATTATAATGATTCAGTGTTTTATTATGACGATTCTGTGATATATTGTCACGTTTCTGCGATATATTGTGACGATTTAGTGATATCTTGTGATGATTTGGTGATATATTGTGACGATTCAGTGATATATTGTGATGATTTTTAGTGATATATTGTGATGGTTTGGTGATATATTGTGACGATTCTGTGATATATTGTCACGTTTCTGCGATATATTGTGACGATTTAGTGATATCTTGTGATGATTTGGTGATATATTGTGACGATTCAGTGATATATTGTGATGATTTTTAGTGATATATTGTGATGGTTTGGTGATATATTGTGACGATTCTGTGATATATTGTAACGTTTCTGCGATATATTGTGACGATTTAGTGATATCTTGTGATGATTTGGTGATATATTGTGACGATTCTGTGATATATTGTAACGTTTCTGCGATATATTGTGACGATTTAGTGATATCTTGTGATGATTTAGTGATATATTTCAATGGTTCAGTGATAAATTATAATTTGGTGATATATTATAATTATTCTGTGTTTTATTATGATTATTCTGTGATATATTGTAATCGTTCAGTGATATTTTATGATACTTTGGTGATATAATGATTTGGTTATATATTATGATGATTTGGTGATATATTGTGACGATTCAGTGATGTATTGTGGTGACTTGGTGATATATTGTGACGATTTGGTTATACTGTATATTGTGATGATTCTGTGATATACTATGATGATTTTAGTGATGTATTGTGATGGTTTGGCAATGATTCAGTGATGTGATGATTTGGTAAAATATGATGATTCGGTGATGTATTATAATGATTCTGTGTTATGATCATTTGGTGATAAATTATGATGATCCAGTCGTGGCCTAATGGTTAGAGAGTTGGACTTGTAACTCAAAGGTTCGAGTCTCAGGTCCGGCAGGGATTGTAGATGGGTGGAGTGAATAACCAGTGCTCTCTTCCACCCTCAATACCACGACTTAGGTGAGACCCTTGAGCAAGAACCGAACCCCCAACTGCTCCCCGGGCGCTGCAGCAATATGGCTGCCCAGTGCTCCGGGTGTGTGTTCACGGTGTGAACCGTTCACTACTGTGTGTGTGCACTTGGATGGGTTAAATGCAGAGCACAAATTCTGAGTACGGGTCACCATACTTGGCCATACGTCACTTCACTTTCACTTATATAATTTAAAGGGGTCTTGAACTGAGAAATCAAAATACCCATATATATATATATATAAAAGAGGTAATTGTACTATAAAAACATCCTGTAAGTTTCAGAACTCAAAGCTTTCTCGTTAGTCTAAAACAGCTTATATTGAAGCCAAATTTGTCAAAACGACAGGTTGTGTAATGTGCAGCTCTGTGACGTAATAGTGTGGATAAACCCCGCCTCCACAGAAGATCATCAATGCCTGCTTCTAAATCACTGCCCGTTTGTTCTACAGCACTGCCTGTTTAGCCCCGCCCACAGATTTCTACAGCACTGCCCGTTTGGCCCCGCCCACCGATTCTACAGCACTGCCTGTTTAGCCCCGCCCACAGATTTCTACAGCACTGCCCGTTTGGCCCCGCCCACCGATTCTACAGCACTGCCTGTTTAGCCCCGCCCACAGATTTCTACAGCACTGCCCGTTTGGCCCCGCCCACCGATTCTACAGCACTGCCTGTTTAGCCCCGCCCACCGATTCACGCATGTAGTGTAAATAATGAGAGGCAAACGCAGGTTTACACAGAAACCGAATGATAAAGATGCTCCGAAGACAAAAAGACGCTGTTCAGTGCCGAGCTGTGGAAAAAGTTTTTGCATCGCCTTCCTTCTGGTCTCAACATTAGGAAAGACTGGATGAACTTTATTTTTACTTATGTTCCATACCACATCAGTAAGAACTTGGTCCTTTGTTCAATTCATTTTACTGCAGATTCATTTACAGACAAGGCAGAATTTGAAACAGGATTTTCAGAAAGATTGAAACTAAAAGTGTTATATTATGATAATTCAGTGATATATTGTGACGATTCTGTGATATATTGTGATGCTTCTGTGCTATGATGATTTTAGTGATATTGTGATGAATTGGTGATATAGTATGATGATTCAGTGATATATTATAATGATTCGGTGTTATATTATGATAATTCTGTGATCTATTATGATCATTTGGTGATATATTGCTGTGTGTGTGTGTGTGTGCGTGCAGCACTGCAGATTACTGGTGGTGGATCCCTGTTGCCGGGCCGTTGGTAGGGGGCGTCGCCGGTGCTGTGATCTACTTTCTGTTGATTGAGCTTCATCACTCCAACCACAACGACAAATCTCACAAAGAACCTGAGGAAGAGGAGGATGAGGAGGAAGATGAGGACAGCAGCCTAAAGGACAAATACGAGATGATCAACATGAGCTAGAAACCCAAGACCAGTAGAATTCCTGTTGTGACCAAGTAAAGCGGGTAAACTCATTTTCATACACCGTTTACAGGAGTAAACTCATCAGTGACATCAGCGACCTTCATCCACCTCATTTAGACACTTCACAACTCAAATAATTAACGGATTTCAACTGATTGATTCATGTAAGTGCTTTAACTAAATACAAGCTTCACGTCTGTCCCATAATCTTCCACTGCACATAACATCTGACTGTATTTTGCTGATGGGTTAATATTATACTGGATCCAGAACAATCGATTCAATGGCTGTTTATACCTTTAAAGTAATGGAAACGCATCAGGATCGCCCTGTCAGGAATTCTGTCCAGATTAAAGCACACTGACTGATGACATTGATCATGAAGCCACCTGACAAACATGCTTGCCTGAGCACAACGTCACGTCACACACGTGAATCTAATGGTTCATGGCAGAGATTAGCGTTTGTCACGAAGAGCTGCAAAAGATTTTCCCCTAGATCACCATTGTTGAGTTTTCATGTTAAATTTAAGTTTTATTTCACCTTGTTGTCATTCATATATTGTCTATGATATTTATGTTTCTATTTTTGTTCACGTGTTTGTAGATCAGGCTTCTGTTATTGACTTTTTGTTTTTAAATTTCTTTCGTAAAAAGTAGATCTTTTGTAATGAAATCCTCCAACTTCAACTGTATATTTGTGTTTTTTGCTGAAATAAACTGAACTTTTGCTGAACTTTTACGGCAGAGTTGTCTTGCTTATAAACACGCATTAGATGTTTGCATGGGGAGATTCTGTTCATGTCTGGACAAAGCTGCTGCTGTCTACTGAGGGTGAATGACAGATGAAGACATTCATATCCATCAACACTGAAGAAATGTCATGTTACCATTATTACAGGTTATTATATGGCTTTTTCATTTAGTTTTAGTTTTGTATGTCTGTTTAATTATTGTCTAGCTTTTTTAATGATGAATTATTTTAGTGTGTTCGTTAGTTTTGGTTTTTATTTTAGTCTTTTATTTTCATTTCTATATCATTTAACACATGCATTAAAGACATGACACAGGACTTTGTGTAATGTTAACTTTCCCTGTTCAGTTCAGATTACACAGGTCTACATGGTGTACAGCTAGTTTGACATTTAACATGGTAAAAACAACAACCAAGAAGGACTTGTCGACAAATGTGCTGTATTTAATTGTGCTTTCTTGAAGGTCCCTCCTCTGACGTGGTGATGGCCAGTCAGTGTTGACGACCAATGATATTTCACTGGCAGTTTGTGCCTCTTTATGCCACCCATCTGAGAATGCCACTGCCTGTGGTTTTAAAACTGAAAATATTTAAACAATTTATTTTTTTTTTTTACTTTGTTTTAAAGCAGTGCATGACAGTTTAGTGTTACTTTTAGTAAAAATGTTATTTTAATTCATTTTAATTTTTCAAGGAATAGAATTTCTTGCTCCGTGTCAAATTACTTCAGTAAGTGTGATAAAGTTAAATGTTGCTTTCACTTTCAACTTACTGGAAGTGTGTTGAGACAAGCGCTGGCTTGATCTCAGGCGACAGTTATGATCTATTTCCAGTAAAACAAGGAATCAGCATTAACAGACGCTCATTCAGACCCTGATCAGAGTGAAATGAGCTCTCGGCACTTCCTCTCACATTGGAGACGTTATTCTTCTGAAGGAGATCTCATGCAGGAGAAGCATTTGCTCATCTAACGGAGATCAATCAAAACTTCTGGGCCCGTATTCACAAAACATCTTAAGGCTAAAAGAAGCTCGTAACTCGCCGATTTAGGAGAAAATCAGGCATGTCAGTCCTAAATTTAGGACTCCTAAATGTTTGATCTAAAAGTATTTCACAAAGCATTTTAGCGCTAAAACTAGCTCCTAAATCTGTGAAACATTAGGAGTAGTGAAGAGGAGTCCTAAGTCACTAAGACCAAGCCACAAACTATTTCTAAAATGGCTGTTGCAATCTGCCTTGGAACGTAAACATTTTAGAAATATTTGATTATAATGAGCTTTTATAAAGGTATCACCTTTGGTTTTGAAGGTTATCCCAACTCCAAATTTTCCTTTGATTATGTCTTTCTTTTCATTAACCAGTTGGGCAAGAAGTAACAGCTGTGCTTGTGTCCAGTTTGGTTTTCTTATATGTTTGCATGTCTTACTATCAGCCATGATTATTCTACTCTGTTTATTAAAAGGCTGTTTATATGCATATTCACTAATTATGAGAAGCATACATGTAAGAGGCTGACAATTAGCTGAACACATACTTGTTTAATTAGTGACACTTAGCCTGCATTTTAAAATCTTTATTTGAATGTGGCAACGTTTTTATTTTTAAACCTTTATCTTTACCAAAATATTTCTATGAATAAATCTCTGAGAGACTATCAGCCAATCACTGTTTGCACACTTTATAAGCATGCTGACATCATCCATAGCAACGAGGTAAACCCCGCCCCCTTACTCTGAGCTTAAGACTTCTCTCTATTCCTTAGTAAAAGTTTGTCTCAGCAGCTTTGTGAATAGGTTTTAAGAGAAAACTCTTCGCTAAAAACTTTTACTGCTATTTAGGAGAACTCTTAGAGGTAAGATAAAATGTTTTGTGAATACGGGCCCTGAACGTTTAGTGGCAGGTTTTGTCTTTCCAATTAACCCACTGTACTTTCCCTCTTCGAATGGTGCCAGAACCAGCAGCCAATCAGAGCAGAAAGTCACTCAGGCTCCGCCCCGTCTCTCTCTTGCTCCAGCAGCTCTTCAGTCAGACTCTCTTCCTCGAGCAGCAGAGCAGACGTGGATCCACCGGAGAAACTCCTGAACCCTTCAGATGATCATGAGAGTCCTGAGCGCTTTGCTCCTCATCAGTGCTGTCGCAGCGCCTGCGAGAGGAGATGCAAACTTCACAGGTAAGAACATGTTCCCTGAACCACCGACCGGCTGAAAGCATATGCTGGAGCTCTTATTTTAGACTTACTTGGCAAACTTCACTGTATAATTGCATGTTCTCAGAGAAGCTCTTTGAATGTTTGCCACAGAAAGTCCTGAAAGCCGCAGGACGGCGTGATGGGACGGGGTTTCATGCTCTGAAATTACACATCTGGGTTTAATTTTAGCAGAGACTCCAGTAAAGACGGTGCTGAAGTCCAGCTTCCATCTGTATCACGAGGGGAGCGTGTTTGAGGAGACCTGCGCCGTGGTCCCATTCAGGTCCAAAACCCTCCACAGATGCGCCTACAACCGAAGCGACCCGCTGGTGCTGATTATACACGGCTGGACGGTGAGAGAAACCCTGATCAACACAACACAGAAGATCAGAGCTCAGTCAGACCACACCTAGCCTCCTACAGAAACCACTTTCTATCAGATCTGATGATGTAGAACAATAGAGAGCTTTACACAACACAGCCATGTAAGGCTTCTCAGGAGATTTGGAGTTGAAAAATCCCTCCATCAGGCAGCGGTCTCGTCTGTGTTCACTGGCTGTTAGACGCTGCGTATCGCTGCTTTACGACTCGGTTCATGTGTCAACAAACATGTAGAGCAGACAGGAATTTCCTCGAGACGGAGGAAACGGGCAAAGACTTTGAGCAGTGGCTTTGTTTTGCCGCATGTTTGTGTGTGAATGACGTCAGCTCTTCCTGCTGCTCTCAGATGAATGGACTCATGGAGCCCTGGATCTTCAGTCTGGCTTCTGCGCTGAAGGTCCGACTGGGGCGGGTCAACGTGCTCATCAGCGACTGGAGGAAGCTGGCACTTCAGCCGTATCCAATCGCAGCCAAGAACAGCAGACAGGTGGGGAGGGACGTGGCCAGGCTGCTCAAATGGCTGGAGGTAATGAAGATCTTCAGCGGAAACATTTGCTGAACCAAACCCACGGTGTCTAAAAACCGAAACATTATTTAAGGGTTCTCCGAAGCGGAAGTCCTCAGAGTTGGGTAAACTTGTATACTGGTGAACGCAAACGACAACAAATATAGTTTTTGTGTTGCCATTTGCTCCAATAGCAAAAGTAGAGAAATCCAAAATGGCAATTCTATGATTTGAAAAAAATATGGAGAGATTGATTAACCCAGCTAACATTAATATGCTCTGAGAACTGTTTGCTAATGTTTCCATTAAGTTATGAAAACATTATTTCTGAATGTTCTTTGAACAAAATTTTTTTATTTTTTTGGATATGCGAGCGGTAAGGAAACATTCTGTTTTATCATTTTGCAAACATTACAGGAATGTTACTTTTGAATGTTCTCTGAAACAAACAGTAACATTTAAAAAAATGATAGATAAACATCCAACCGAAACATTTCAGGAAAAAAAAACAGTCCACGAAAGATGTATAATGTTTTTGCGCTAATATTTTGAGAACATTTTTAAAGACCAGATAACTTTGAACAAACATTCTATTAATGTTTACATAAGCTTGAGAGAACCTTTGCTAGAACGTTATGAGAACGTTGGGAAGCTGGTCAGAAGAGAGAAAGATGTGAAATTTATCGTCACTCCCTCATCTGTTGTTAGAAACACTCACGCAGCAGCATTTACTAGTTTCATGTGATTTAATGTCAAAGATAATAATCATAATATAACAGTGCAGTGTTTAAAATGTGTACATTAATTCAAATATGAAAAACTTCACTAGATTTAGCGTGTCGATAACTGTGGAAATCATTTTCACAGCTTGTTAAAAGGGTCTGTACTGTATGTGCATCAGTGTCTAAGAGTGAACTGTTTGAGTCCAGACAGCACTTCCTCTCTCGACAGGAAGTGGCGCAGCTCTCCATGGATGATGTCCATCTGATTGGCTACAGTCTGGGAGCGCATGTGGCCGGATTCGCAGGAAGTCATTTCAGAGGACTGAGGAAAATGGGCCGCATTACTGGTAAGATGCAGCCAAACACATGATCAAACAGCATTTATCAGAGCTTGAGCTTCCCATTCATCTTGACGACTGTCACTCAGTCTCAGAGCGCTGATCAGTTTATAACGGCTGACATCACTGGAATGAAGAAGTGAAGATCCTGACATGATTCAGTCTGAAACTTTCTTCAGAGGAACTGTGGTCTCTAGAGAGATGCCCGCATTCTCCACCAGCGTCTGATGAGCAGAGTCTTGATGAAAACACGAAGAAAGACCAATGACAGTGTGCGGTGTGTGTGACGCAGGTCTGGATCCGGCCGGGCCGCACTTCGAAGGTCAGCCGGCGTTTGACAGACTGTCTCCGGACGACGCTCAGTTTGTGGACGCCATCCACACCTTCACTGGCTCCCGCATCATGCCCGGA
>NW_015540847.1:352722-357319 GCF_001515605.1 Sinocyclocheilus anshuiensis | reverse complement strand
CATCCACACCTTCACTGGCTCCAGCATCATGCCGGGAGTGGGAATAAAGCAGAGCGTCGCTCACGTGGACTTCTACCCCAACGGAGGCTCCTTTCAGCCCGGCTGCAAGATGCTTGACATTTACAGCAACGTCTTCCAGTACGGCCTGCAAGGTACGACTGAACCCGACGCACAGATCCGTGGCCAAAAATATAGAATCATTTGACATGATTCATTTGCATTTATTGAGATGATGAATTGAACAGGCCATTCAAACTGGATGTGTTCTTGTGTTTTTGATTAATTACACGAAACAGACGTCTCAGGATGCGTTTTTAAAAGATGAATCAGAATCAAAAACAGCTGAATCAGAAATTTGTCTAGGTGACAGAAGCTTATAGTGCAGAGCAGGCTTATTACATTATATATTAACTAAAACTTAAACTATATATATATAAAAAAAACATTTTCATTACTTCAAATGAAGTAAATATTAACCGAAATAAAATAAAATTAACTTAAATTTATTTTAAGCTAGTTTCTAAGGCAACATAATTTTCATCTAGTTTAACTTGATGTACTAAAATAACTAAAACTAAAATGTAAAAAAAAACTACATAGACATTCTTAGTTTTTGTTGTTTTTAATCTAATACAAATGACAAAAAACAACAAAATTACTAAACTGTAACTGAAATTAACATGAAAATATATCATATATAAAATAATATATAAAACATGTATAAAAATATCACTGCAAAAAAAGTTTTCTTCCTCAGTATTTTTGTTTTTTCCCAGTACAAATATCTAAATATTCTTGAATCAAGATACATTTGCTTGATTAGCAAAATGATGTACAATATTAAGCAGTGCTTTAAGAAAAATTCATTTTTGCTTAAAACAAGGGAAAATATGTGCCAATGGGCTAAGAAAAATAATTTTAATTCAAAGGGAAAAAATATTATTTTTCTTGCTCCACTAGCAAATATTTTTTTCTTAATTTAAGTAAAAACATAATTAATTTTAAAATATTTTTCAGAAAACAAAACTCAATGTGTTAAGTCATTTTGCTAACCAAGCAAATATATCTTGATTCAAGAATATTTAGATATTTGTACTGGAAAACAAGTTTAATAAATATGTCTGAATTTGCATTGCACAGTGGTTCTGTTGCACATGAGATGATGCGTTATGAGAGACTGATGAGGCTGTCGGTGCTTTAACTTTTTTAAATGGCACGCACTCTCACAAAAACATGGCACTTATGTGAAACCGCAAACTCAACCCAAATGCATCTGTCTAGTGCATATTTACATAAACCCAGGAATTAAAAATAGGACAGACAGAGTGCAAGAGCCATCATACTAAATACAGTGCTTCACCTGCTATTTCACAGCTCAGTGAACACAGTCATTTACACACAGATGCTCATTATAGGTGTTCCCAAGACCATTAAATGCGCCCATGAGCGCGCCGTCAAACTCTTCACCGACTCCCTCATCAATGCCAGCCAGCCCATAATAGGCTTCCGTTGCCGTGACGACAGCACCTTCAACAAAGGCCTGTGTCTGGACTGCAAAAAGATGTGCTGCAACACGCTGGGCTTCGACGTGCGGCGCGAGCGCGCGGGGAGGAGCGCTAAAGGCCTGTACCTCAGGACCGGCCCGCAGGCGCCCTATAGAGGTCAGTGTGTTTCAACGAGTCTCTTCTCTTCTCTTTATATAGCACCTCCTCACTCTCTCCTCAGTCTTTCACTACCAGATCAAAGTCCTGCTGAAGAACCTGATCGAGCCCGTCGAGGCCTCGCTGTCCGTCTCACTCAACGGGACCGGAGGAGAGAGCCCACAACTACCCATAATCCTGTGAGTCCCAGCAAACACAGCCGCAGGTTACTGCTCATTCACCTAGAAAACCCTGTCTGTCTACCTGTCTGTCTGTCTGTCTATCTATCTATCTATCTGTCTATCTACCTGTCTATCTACCTGTCTGTCTACCTGTCTGTCTGTCTATCTGTCTGTCTATCTATCTATCTATCTGTCTATCTACCTGTCTATCTACCTGTCTGTCTACCTGTCTGTCTGTCTATCTGTCTGTCTATCTATCTATCTATCTATCTATCTATCTATCTATCTATCTATCTATCTATCTATCTATCTATCAGTGGTGTTCTGAAATGAGGAGCCAAAGTCCTCACATTTTTGTTTACTTAAGTGTAAATTCATGTCCCAGTCACATTATCTTGGTTACATTACTTACACTACCAGAATAAAAATCTATTTTGTATTTTTACATTAACAATGTAATTAATGGACTATTCTATTAATTAAAACCAAGTATAAATCTAGGTTTAGTGTTTTTAAGCATTTTACATTTATTCCAAAATAATAACTCAAGGCAGTAACAATTTAAACAATGTATTTTATTTAAACAATTATATATTTTATTTATGTTCTTTTTCATCATAAGCTTATTTTCGGATCATCAGAGCTCGGTAAACACTGTTCAGAGATGCGGAGATGTACCTTTAATTTCAACAAGCTGATAACCCCACTGATCATGTTTTCAGGCCATTTGAAGTTTGATTTTGACTTGACAAAGTGGTTATATCCAAGTATGCGAGTTGTTTACTTTTTTAATTAGTCTTCCCATTAGCGCCATTAGATTGTTCATTCAGACTAGGGTTGCAAAGGGGTGGAACATTTCCAGAAACTTTCCAAAAATCCCTGGAATATTCCAAAAATCTATCTATCTATCTATCTATCTATCTATCTATCTATCTATCTATCTATCTATCTATCTATCTATCAGTGGTGTTCTGAAATGAGGAGCCAAAGTCCTCACATTTTTGTTTACTTAAGTGTAAATTCATGTCCCAGTCACATTATCTTGGTTACATTACTTACACTACCAGAATAAAAATCTATTTTGTATTTTTACATTAACAATGTAATTAATGGACTATTCTATTAATTAAAACCAAGTATAAATCTAGGTTTAGTGTTTTTAAGCATTTTACATTTATTCCAAAATAATAACTCAAGGCAGTAACAATTTAAACAATGTATTTTATTTAAACAATTATATATTTTATTTATGTTCTTTTTCATCATAAGCTTATTTTCGGATCATCAGAGCTCGGTAAACACTGTTCAGAGATGCGGAGATGTACCTTTAATTTCAACAAGCTGATAACCCCACTGATCATGTTTTCAGGCCATTTGAAGTTTGATTTTGACTTGACAAAGTGGTTATATCCAAGTATGCGAGTTGTTTACTTTTTTAATTAGTCTTCCCATTAGCGCCATTAGATTGTTCATTCAGACTAGGGTTGCAAAGGGGTGGAACATTTCCAGAAACTTTCCAAAAATCCCTGGAATATTATATGTAAGTGTGTGAGTTGTTTACTTACTTTTTTAAAATTAATCTTTCCCATTAATGCCTTTAAATTGTTCATTCAGACTGATTCGCAATGCAGAATTTCGCACAAACACAAGAGGCGGGATTTATCACATGAACCAATCACAGCCGAACATAACCAGTCATATCCAATCATATTTTGTAATATTTGCATTGTTTTATTTTTGTATTATGAATTTCATTCATAATACAAAAATATTGTATTCATTCAATTTTTGTGCAGGCACTGCATGAGTGTGTGTGTGTGTGAATGAGTGAGTGTGTGTGTGTGAGTGAGTGTGTGTGAGTGTGAGTGAGTGAGTGTGTGTGTGTGTGTGTGTGAGTGTGGTGTGTGTGAGTGTGTGTGTGTGTGTGTGTGAGAGAGTGTGCGCGATTTTGTGACGAATGAGGACATACATTTGTATAATGACAAAGGTATGACAGGTATTACAAGGAGAAGGTGACTTTTCAGGACATTACCCCATGTCCCCACTTTTCAAAACGCTTATAAATCACACAGAATGGAGTGTATTGAAAATCTGAAATAGCACAAAGTTTCCTGTAAGGGGTAGGTTTAGGGGTAGGGTTGGTGTAGGGCAATAGAATATACGGTCTGTACAGTATAAAAACCATTACGCCTATGGAGAGTCCCCACTTTTCACAAAAACAAACCAGTGTGTGTGTGTGTGAAGTGAATCATCATGAAGCTCTCACTGTCTGCAGGCATCAGGAGAGCGGCAGTCTGAAGTCCTTCACGTCTCTGCTGGTGGTATCGTCTGATTTGGGCCGGCTCAGCTCCGTCAGGCTGGTCTGGAAGGGTGAACTGGTCTGGTCCAGCTGGATGAGGCGCGTCAGGAACATCATGAGCTGGAATGGCTCTGATCAGGACGTGGAGCTCAGCGTGTGGAGGATCCTCATCAAATCAGGAGAGACTCAGGAGAAGTGAGTTTCCACAGAATACTGTCTGAGAAAGACTGAATCCATGCAGGAATCATAATATTCTCAGTTGCCTTGGTACGTTTCTCGAATCATGCTTAATAATCACAAAGCAGAAAGTGCATTTCTTCAGTTCACACAAACAGCAGCTCATAATGGATCTCCAGCAAAAGCCTGTAACTTGATCAAAATCATTAATCACAAAAAAATCATATCACATTTGAAGAAAAAAAAAAACGATATAGTGTATTTACTATACAACTGTAAAAATTTCTAAAATGATATAT
>NW_015540847.1:343933-352621 GCF_001515605.1 Sinocyclocheilus anshuiensis | reverse complement strand
ATATATATATATATATATATATGTGTGTGTGTGTGTGTGTGTGTGTGTGTAATTATATAAACCATTTCAGAATGTAAATATTGAAAATGATTCATTTTAATAGTGGACACAAAATCTCTATTAGGCTATTCTAGCCACATCTGTAAAACATTTGTTTTCTCATGTTTTAAACCTTCATATACCAAAATACATTTTCAATTTCAAAAGCATATTTTACTGAGCTTCACTGTTTAATACATATATAGTGTATATTTTTTTGTTGTATGTCAGTATACCGGCGTTACTCTGTGTGTTTCCTGTTCTGAACAGAGACTGAAAACACTGCATATTATATCAGTTCCAGCTGGACAAACTCACACATTACAGGATGTGTCATATTTCATCTAGGAGACTGGACAGGATTCACATTTACACGGTCAACAAATTACAGTATAATGTCACTGTGATACAGAAAAAAGATAAGACTTTCACAGCACAGAGGAAAAAATACAAACCTAGACAAACAAACATCAGAAATGTGCCTTTATTAGAACAGTTTGGAGATTTACAGTCGTCCACCTTCACTAGTGAAAGCTGACTCCTGGTTCAACTCTTTTCATGTAATGACTTGTCAGGTTTCTGCAGGTTTGATGAAGAGGAATTTAAGACCTTTTTAAGACCAAGTAAATCGAAGGGATCAACACGTCAGTATGGTCTCTAATGAGTTACATTAGAAACACTTCAACATTGGAAAATTACTTTGTAAAATTAAACAGCCGAAGTCTTGAATATCTCTGCTAACAATCACTAGAATATGAAATAACTTTTACTGTATCTTCTGCAAAACAACTGCTGCTCTTCCTCAGAGTTTCTGTCTCATTTTCCAATGCAAATGTCTGAAGATCCTTAAATCAAGAAACATTTACTGGAGAATAAAAATGACAAGATGAGAAGCAGTGTTCATTTCATTGACAATATTTTTCATAACTTCGTAAAAAAAGAGTTTAGAACGACGTGATCGTCTCATTTTTGTCAGTGAAAGAAATGTCAGACTGATGAAAATCTACTCAAAATTTTTGTCAATTAATAAAAAAAAATACGGAATAAAGAAGAAATTATAGAGAAATACTTAATGCGTTACAGTTTAGCTAAATGTACTGTAATTTAGTCGACTAAAATCTGATTTTCTAAACTAGACTAAAACAAACAATTCAGATGACAAGAGCATTTTAATCAAGACTGACAAAAGCAAGCAACATTTGCTGTCAAAATGAAGTTAGTTTATGATTAACACAAGAACAAATACCTGTCAGAAAAATCAACTTCATTCAAAGGGAAACAGGTTTTCATTCCCCTCTGACAGATATTTGTTCGTTTTAATCAAACATCTTGTTCATTTTTTCAAGACTTCATATTTTCATTTTGCATCTCCAGTAAATGTATCTTGGTTTAAGGATATTCATAATATTTTTGTTCTTCAGTACAAATATCTAAGACATTGCTTTTGTAATGCATGCAACATTTAGTGCGGTGACGTTATGAACGGCTGCTCAGATGTTCAGCAGACTGATCGTGCATCAGAAACGACATAATCAGCTGCATGAATGAACCAAAGCACGAATCAGAAACTGCTTTCATGATGCGAAGGGATTCCATGATTTGGAGGCTGAACAAGCAGTTGCTCTGAGAAAAACTGCTGTTAATAATTCATGATCTCACTTCAGGTCATAATTCAGAAGCATATAACTGGGTCTGAAGACATTACTGTGAACGCTTAAGCCAAGTTTAATTATTTGAGACTTATTTCCTCCCCAAAAAACCTTCCATCTTCAGTGTTTTTGTCTTGTTTTCCAGTAGAATAGTCTACAGATGCTTAAATCAAGATACATTTACTAGAGCAGCAAAATGATTTAAGATAATTTATTTGTGAATTAAGATCAGTAAAGATCAGCAAAGATCAGCAGGAACCCTGTATTTACTTCTATCTCACCCTCTCTGATCCGGTCTGTGCAGGTGGTGGTTCTGCGGCGTCTCCGCTGAAGTCTCTCGTCTGAGGATCTCGGAGCAGCAGGAGTTCAGACGCTGCCGGATCACAAACTCGAGCGCGCACAGCAGCCCTCCAACCCAGTCTGTTTATTAATGCAGTTCAAGTACTCCAAAAAAATTACATCTCTTTGCACAATACGTTCTGAAATGTTACGTAAAAATGTTCAAAGTGAACAAAAATTTAGGTACTGTATAAAACACAGTGAACATTAACAGACAAAAATCATTAGGATATTAAGTAAAGATCATGTTCCATGAAGATATTTTGTAAATTTCCTACCGTAAATATATCAAAACTTAATTTTTGATTAGTAATATGCATTGCTAAGAACTTCATTTGGACAACTTTAAAGATGATTTTCTCAATATTTAGATGTTTTTGCACCCTCAGATTTCAGATTTTCAAATAGTTGTATCGCAGCCAAATATTGTCCTATCCTAACAAACCATACATCAATGGAAAGATTATTTATTCAGCTTTCAGATGAAGTATAAATCTCAAACTCACAAAATTGACCGTTATGACTGGTTTTGTGGTCCAGGGTCACACTGATTTGTAAGAAGGGTATGTTTCCTCATCTCTCTGTTCAGGACGTGGTTCTGCGGCGTGTCCACTGGAGGCTCTCGTCTCAGGATCTCGGAGCAGCAGGAGTTCACACGCTGCCGGATCAAACATCAGAACGCTAACAGCAGCGCTTCAACCCAGTCTGTTTATTAATGCAGTTCAAGTACTCCAAAAAAATTACATCTCTTTGCACAATACGTTCTGAAATGTTACGTAAAAATGTTCAAAGTGAACAAAAATTTAGGTACTGTATAAAACACAGTGAACATTAACAGACAGCAGTATTAATCTTTTTTTAAATCTGGTCTTTCATTCGTTTCTCAATTTTAGTGTTCAGCCTTTTTTCTCCTACAACATCTGGACTCAATTAAGACGTTTTTTTTTTCAGTGCACTTTTCCTCTATGAAGTTTCACCAAGACTACGTAAAAACGAAATAAAGTCAAAATACAGGCAAATATTCAGATCTCCCTCGATCCAGACCGCCGCAAAACCACCGAACCAGGTTTCTTCCTCACTGATGGCAGTACGGTAAAGAAGAGTCGGTCTGGACTCCACAAACACAAAAGAACAGTATCAAAATGTAGCTTCAAATCGAACAGAAATCCTCCAGTTACTGTACAGAGTTCACATGAGAGGAAGTGGACAGTCAGACGTGACGAGGCCAGTCTATCTCCGGCATCATGATGATGAAGGTGTGTAAACTAAACATGTTAATGTGACCGTTAGTACCGAGAGAATCCTCTTCACTGGGAGCCGAACGCTTTTTCCCATGATGCTCAGTTACTTCAGTCTTCTGAAACCATCGTACGTTTATAAAAGTTTCTTCATGATCGTCCTGCTAAAACACATTAAACTCACGTTTGCGCTGCTCTTCATGCACACGTTCCTCATTGGTGGAGTGTGGTGAATGTGAGTGTATGGCAAGCCGCTTTAACATTTAATCCTAATAACATACTAGCATTAACTTTCATACTGCTAGTACTTATTCATAAGCTACTAGTGCTTATCTTTAGCTACTAGTACCTTTTTTAAAAGATAAGAGTACCTATTCATTCCTATACACCTATTACATACTATTACTTATTCCAAGTGTTTCTGGTAAAATTTTTCATTTTACTATAAATATTTTCCATTTTGACTAGTAATAACATAAGAAGAGAAAAAAAAACAACAAGTGTGACTAGTAAAATAAGAATTGCTACTAGTAACAATAACAAAAGACACTAGTGTCTAAAAAAGAAGTACCTAAAACTAGTGCCTAACGAATAACTACAGGAGTCTAATAAATATATACTAGTATCTAATGAAAGTGATAGTATTTAATAAACAAGTACTAATTTCTAATTGAATGCTTACTAGTATTATTTAAAAACATACTAGTCACTATTGGAATTATTACTAGTCAAAACTGAATAGTAAATATCTGAATAACAGAAGTTGCAAAAAATTAAATGCGTTGCTACAACAATAGAACAGTTACTAGTCTCTATTAAAATAAGTACTAGTATCTATAAAAAGTTACTACTTCCTAAATAATGAGACCTAGTACCTAAAGAATAAGCACTAGCAGCTAATGAAGGAGTACTAGAACCTAATGGAAAACATACTAGTATTTAACGAATAAGTACTAGTTATCTAATGAATAAGAATTAGTACCTTTAAAAAGTTACTAGTACCTCAATAATAAGCACTAGTAGCTCAAGAAGTTTGAAGATTAAATGTTGAATGGGCTTGCCATAAAGGTGTGGAGCTATATACAAACAAACACAAACGCACACAGAATGAAGCATGTAAACGGCGGAGTGACGCTGAGCCGCCACCTTCGTTAGTGTTTTTGAGTCCTGAGTGTTGTCAACAAAACCAACTGTAAATCTCTTATTGACAGTAGAAGAAATAATCTGTTCTCACATATAATACAGCTAATATCGTTTCTCTATACAGCCGCGAGCCTGCGGAAAAGGGAAGGCGTAACATTTCTGCTCTTACAAAATAAAATCCTTTTCTGTGCATGTGGCGACAGCTGGAGCAGACGCTTCGCACGAATCCTTAAAAAGATGTTTCATATCAAACCACGAGTCTCGAGTGGAGTTTACGAAGGACAACAGGAGATGCTCTATCTACAAATACCCCGGTAAACCTTGGCACTCGAGGGTAAAAAACCAACAGAAATAATCAAAGACGACAGAGTGAAGGGCAGAGCTGCGAGTTGGTGTTACTCATCCAGTCTGAGGAAGCATTATGGACTCTGGACATATTCCTGTAAACCGACGCCGCACGCGGGACTGTGGTGGTGATGAGTGAAGCCCCGCTCCACGCTCAGACTGAACGAAACGCTCTGGAGTGCAGGCCGGTTCTGGAGCAAACGGAGTGGGGTGTGGAGGGGGGATGGCGGAGCTGTGGATGAGGCAGCGGCGGCGGCTCTCAGCGTCTCATCTGACCCATCTGGTAGTTCTCGCGGGGCTGCCGGTGGTGGCGCTGCGGCTGCGGCTGCGGCTGGCGCTGGGCCTGGCGTGGAGCCGGCCGCTGGTTCTGGTGGCCGTGAGCGTGCTGGTTCTGGTTCTGGTTGTGGTGCTGATGGTGCTGCTGCTGACTGGCGTGTTGAGCTCGTCGTCTCTTCAGCGTACCTTCACGAGACAGAGAGAGCAACAGAGAGAGAGAGCAACTCTTCAGCATCACAGAGAAACACACGGCTTTCACACTCACCACATCTGGAACTTTGATACAATACCTTAAAATCCCGATTTCTGGTACCATGGACAAAAAATCCAACAAAATCAGGGGCATAACATTTGAAAATGTTCGTTAAATTTTGACCATAGTCAAAGTATTTTGTCAGCTGAAACTCTGATTGGGATTATAATAATAATAATATTCACAGGGATACAATGTTTATTCTTGGGATATAAATAATTTTATGTATCACAGAAATATACTTCTATTATAATACAACTAAAGTGTTAAATAAAAAAATAAACATTGAAAAAATATAGTTTTTTTTGTTGCAAAGCAAAAAAATCAGAGGCATAAAATTTGAGTTTATTTACTTTTGACTATAGTCAAACTATTTTGTTATCAACTGAAACTGAAGCTCTGATTGGGATAATAATAATAATAATAAATATTATTATAATATCCCAATAATAAACATTATATACTACTAAATACAGTTCGTATTATTATTATTTCTAAGATTAGTATTATAATAACACTACTCTGTAAAATAAAAAAAAAACATTTTATAATTTGCATATTTTATTTTACACTTACATAATTAATACTTACAGTTAATTTCTTCAATTGTAAGCGTTAAAGATTTTATTTTGGCAGAAAACTGCAGGGAGACCAAACGCATCTCATTACAAATCTACATGCTTGAAAGTGTGAACTGCTGTAATCATTTGTCCACAAAAATGTTGGAAATTGTAAAAGTGTAAAGTTGCATTGCAAAAATGTATGTTAACCTTGCAGCACATGCAGGGATTGAGTTTGCTGCATTTACTGTGAAGTGAGATGCTGAAAACTGGATATAAACACTTGAATACTGCACTTCACTCTGAAACACACAGCATATTTTTATTTAATTAAAACACACACTGCGGCGTGTTGAGAGGAGAGAGTGAGAAAGAACAGCTGGTATCAGTGTATCTATACTACATAAAACCACTACTGACACAATTTCAAACGTCTCAATACTGACATGCATGGAAACGGGTCTTTCTGACAATGTCAGTGAGGAGGTGCGTTACCTGGCAGTGGTTTAGGAGGAGGCAGTTTGGGGTTGCTGCTGGGCGTGTGAACGCTGCAGATCTTAATGAATCCGGCCATGAGCATGATGAGAGCAATTCCCATAAGCAGAACCGCCCACCAGTGAGCCTGAGACACAAACACAGAATAAACACAAGTGCAGAGAGACAAACACGCGCAGAGAAAAACACAGATTCAGCACACGCGCAGAGAAAAACACAGATTCAGCACACGCGCAGAGAAACACAGATTCAGCACATGCGCAGAGAAACACACAGATTCAGCACACGCGCAGAGAAACACACAGATTCAGCACACGCGCAGAGAAAAACAGATTCAGCACACGCGCAGAGAAACACAGATTCAGCACACGCGCAGAGAAACACACAGATTCAGCACACGCGCAGAGAAAAACAGATTCAGCACACGCGCAGAGAAACAAACACAGATTCAGCACACGCGCAGAGAAACACAGATTCAGCACACGCACAGAGAAACACACAACACGCAGAGACAAACACAGATTCAGCACAAGCGCAGAGAAACAAACACAGATTCAGCACACGTGCAGAGAGACAAACACACAGATTCAGCATACGCACAGAGACAAACAGATTCAGCACACGTACAGAGGCAAACACAGATTCAGCACATGCGCAGAGACAAACACAGATTCACCACACACGCAGAGACAAACACAAAGATTCAGGACACGCACAGAGAAACAAACACACAGATTCAGCACACGCGCAGAGAAACAAACACAGATTCAGCACACGCGCAGAGACAAACACAGATTCAACACATGTGCAGAGAAACACACAGATTCAGCACACGTGCAGAGAAACAAACACAGATTCAGCATGCACGCAAAGAAACACACACAGATTCAGCATGCACGCAGAAAGACAAACACACACAGATTCAGCACATGCGGAGAGAAACACACACAGATTCAGCACACGCGCAGAGAACCACACAGATTCAGCACACACGCAGAGAAACACACAGATTCAGCATAAGCGCAGAGCACACGCAGAGACAAACACAGATTCAGCACACGCGCAGAGAGACAAACAGACAGAGATTCAACACATGCGCAGAGAAACACACAGATTCAGCACACGTGCAGAGAAACAAACACAGATTCAGCACAAGCGCAGAGAAACACACAGATTCAGCACACGTGCAGAGAAACAAACACAGATTCAGCATGCACGCAAAGAAACACACACAGATTCAGCATGCACGCAGAAAGACAAACACACACAGATTCAGCACATGCGGAGAGAAACACACACAGATTCAGCACACGCGCAGAGAACCACACAGATTCAGCACACACGCAGAGAAACACACAGATTCAGCATAAGCGCAGAGAAACACAGATTCAGCACACGCGCAGAGAAACAAACACAGATTCAGCACACACGCAAAGAAACAAACACAGATTTAGCACACGAGCAGAGAAACAAACACAGATTCAGCACACACCGAGAGACAAACACAGATTTAGCACACGAGCAGAGAAACAAACACAGATTCAGCACACACGCAGAGACAAACACAGATTCAGCACATACGCAGAGACAAACACAGATTCAGCACACGTTCAGAGACAAATACAGATTCAGCACACACGCAGAGACAAACACAGATTCAGCACACACGCAGAGACAAACACAGATTCAGCACATACGCAGAGACAAACACAGATTCAGCACATGTTCAGAGACAAATACAGATTCAGCACACGTGCAGAGAAACAAACACACAGATTCAGCACATGCGCAGAGACAAATACAGATTCAGCACACGCGCAGAGAAACAAACACACAGATTCAGCACACCTGCAGAGACAAACACACAGATTCAGCACACACGCAGAGACAAACACAGATTCAGCACAAGCGCAGAGAAACAAACACAGATTCAGCACACGTGCAGAGAGACAAACACACAGATTCAGCATACGCACAGAGACAAACAGACTCAGCACACGTACAGAGGCAAACACAGATTCAGCACATGCGCAGAGACAAATACAGATTCAGCACACGCGCAGAGAGACAAACACACACAGATTCAGCACGCGCGCAGAGAAACACACAGATTCAGCATACGCACAGAGACAAACAGACTCAGCACACGTACAGAGGCAAACACAGATTCAGCACATGCGCAGAGACAAACACAGATTCACCACACACGCAGAGACAAACACAAAGATTCAGGACACGCACAGAGAAACAAACACACAGATTCAGCACGTGCAGAGAGACAAACACACAGATTCAGCACCCGCGCAGAGAGACAAACACACAGATTCAGCACACGCGCAGAGAGACAAACA
>NW_015540847.1:341408-343821 GCF_001515605.1 Sinocyclocheilus anshuiensis | reverse complement strand
AGAGACAAACAGATTCAGCACATGCGCAGAGACAAACACAGATTCAGCACGCGCAGAGAAACAAACACAGATTCAGCACACGTGCAGACAAACACACACAGATTCAGCACACGTGCAGAGACAAACACACAGATTCAGCACACGTGCAGAGAGACACACAGATTCAGCACACATGGAGAGAGACACATATTCAGCACACGCGCAGAGAAACAAACACCGATTCAGCACACGCGCAGAGAAACAAACACACACAGATTCAGCACACGTGCAGAGCGACACACAGATTCAGCACACGTGCAGAGAGACAAACACACAGATTCAGCATACGCACAGAGACAAACAGATTCAGCACACGTACAGAGGCAAACACAGATTCAGCACATGCGCAGAGACAAACACAGATTCACCAAACACGCAGAGACAAACACAAAGATTCAGCACACGCACAGAGAAACAAACACACACAGATTCAGCACACGTGCAGAGTGACACACAGATTCAGCACACGTGCAGAGACACACAGATTCAGTACACGCGTAGAGACAAACACACAAGATTCAGCACACGCGCAGAGAGACAAACACACAGATTCAGCACACGTGCAGAGACACAAAGATTCAGTACACGCATAGAGACAAACACACAGATTCAGCACACGCGCAGAGAGACAAACACACAGATTCAGCACATGTGCAGAGAGACAAACACACAGATTCAGCACCCGCAAAACACACAGACACAGCACGCGCACAGAGAAACACACACACAGATTCAGCACACGTGCAGAGAGACACACAGATTCAGCACACGTGCAGAGAGACACACAGATTCAGTATACGCGTAGAGACAAACACACAAGATTCAGCAAACGCGCAGAGAGACAAACACACAGATTCAGCACACGCGCAGAGGAGAGACAAACACACAGATCCAGCACACGCGCAGAGAGACAAACAGATTCAGCACACGCGCAGAGAGACAAACAGATTCAGCACACGCGCAGAGAGACAAACAGATTCAGCACACACGCAGAGAGACAAACAGATTCAGCACACGCGCAGAGACAAACAGATTCAGCACACGCGCAGAGACAAACACAGATTCAGCACACGCGCAGAGGCAAACACAGATTCAGCACATGCGCAGAGAGACAAACAGATTCAGCACACGCACAGAGACCAATCGCGAGTCGCGAGGCAAGCACACGCGCATCGTTTGACGATAAATCATGATAAAATTCCCCATGGTTAGTATTACCGTTTCATCTTTTAATTATCATTAAAACCATATTAGATTACCGCGATTTGAACAACTCGCGATACATAAATACTGTGACCAGTTGATGAAAAACAAGCTTATGTGGATTCTACACATTTAAACAATTCAGATAAGTTATCTAGAATTATTTATGGAGCAGATAAAATACATATAATCATTTAATAATCAATTATGATTTTGACATATCTTTTCTTTATTTAAAGGCTGAAATGTGAGGTTTACCTTTTTATTAAACTTTTTCAAAGCTTTATTTGAACATTTACATTAGATATTTCAACATGCTATTAAACTTTTAAACATTTAAAATCCGAACATCATTGGTAATGTTATTGTTTTAGTGATTATACAAACAAAAAGTCATTTTATTTGTTGTTTGTTGATTTTTAAATATAAAACTTGAAGTGATTTATGTGTCTGTACTTTTTTAACATCTCCTGCACATCTGAACAATACCGTGATAATACTGATAACCGTGATCATTTTGGTCACTATAATCGTGATAAGAAATTTTCATACCGTTACATCCCTAGCGGAGACAAACACAGATTCAGCACGCGGAGAGAAACAAACACACAGATTCAGCACACGCGCAGAGAGACAAACACATACAGATTCAGCACACGTGCAGAGAAACAAACACACACAGATTCAGCACACGTACAGAGACAAACAGATTCAGCACACGCGCAGAGGCAAACACAGATTCACCACACGCGCAGAGAGACAAACACACAGATTCAGCACACGCGCAGAGAAACAAACACACACAGATTCAGCACACGCACAGAGACAAACAGATTCAGCACACGCGCAGAGACAAACACAGATTAACCACACGCGCAGAGACAAACACACAGATTCAGCACACACGCAGAGACAAACACAGATTAAGCACACGCGCAGAGGCAAATACAGATTCAGCACATGCGCAGAGACAAACACAGATTCACCACACGCGCAGAGAGACAAACACACAGATTCAGCACACGCACAGAGAAACAAACACACACAGATTCAGCACATGTGCAGAGACAAACAGATTCAGCACACGCACAGAGACAAACACAGATTCAGCACGCGCAGAGAAACAAACACAGATTCAGCACGCGCAGAGAAACAAACACAGATTCAGCAC
>NW_015540847.1:335743-340899 GCF_001515605.1 Sinocyclocheilus anshuiensis | reverse complement strand
AATGGGCGGGGCAAAATAGGCAGCGGTGTAGAATCAGTGGGCAGGGCTAAACAGGAAGTGACGTAGAATCGATGGGCGGGGTTAAACAGGCAGTGATGTCGAGGCATTGGTCTTTTTCTGCATAGGAGGCATTTATCCACACTAGGGATGTAACGATTACCGGTTTTATGATAAATCATGATAAAAATTCCCCACGGTTAGTATTACCTTTTCATCTTTTAATTATCATTAAAACCGTATTAGATTACCGTGCTTTGAACAACTCGCGATAAATAAATACTGTCCAGCATAAAGCACAGTTTTAAGAAACAGTCTCACGTGCGCACAGCAGCAGAGTAGTTTCGTTTTGAGTGAAAACAGGGTGGAAAAGCTGGGAGGTTTTAAAAGAGTGCTAAGGGAATTGTACAAATGAAAATATGAATGAATTAATTATATGAATGTACCTCTGAAAGTTTTCAGAAACGATTCTATAGCATTTTGTTTTCATCTTCGCTCCATGTAATACCTAAAGGAAGTGTTCTTAATCGCAATACTGCTTTGTCCACGGAGTTTACAGGAAACTGCTCTAATTCAGCTTTTCCATCAGCGCCACCTGCTGTCAGCAAGTGGATTTACAGAGACTTATATTTACATTCAGCCTGTGTGCAGGTTCTGCCCTGCTGTAAATTTTGACCGGTAGATGAAAAACAAGCTTATGTGGATTCTACACATTTAAATAATTCAGATAAGTTATCTAGAATTATTTATGGAGCACATATAATCAATATAATCATTTAATAATCAATTATGATTTTGACATATCTTTTCTTTATTTAAAGGCTGATTTACCTTTTTACCTTTTTATGAAACTTTTTCAAAGCTTTATTTGAACATTTACATTAGATATTTCAACATGCTATTAAACTGTTGTCAGTCAAGTTGTCATTTAAAATCCGAACATCATTGGTAATGTTATTGTTTTAGTGATTATGCAAACAAAAAGTCATTTTATTTGTTGTTTGTTAAATATAAAATATAAAACTTGAAGTGATTTATGTGTCTGTACTTTTTTAACATCTCCTGCACATCTGAAGTGATAATACCGCAGAGAGACAAACACACAGATTCAGCACACGCGCAGAGAGACAAACAGATTCAGCACACGCGCAGAGAGAAAAACAGATTCAGCACACGCGCAGAGGCAAACACAGATTCACCACACGCGCAGAGAGACAAACACACAGATTCAGCACACGCGCAGAGAAACAAACACACACAGATTCAGCACACGCACAGAGACAAACAGATTCAGCACACGCGCAGAGACAAACACAGATTAACCACACGCGCAGAGACAAACACACAGATTCAGCACACACGCAGAGACAAACACAGATTAAGCACACGCGCAGAGGCAAATACAGATTCAGCACATGCGCAGAGACAAACACAGATTCACCACACGCGCAGAGAGACAAACACACAGATTCAGCACACGCACAGAGAAACACACACACACAGATCCCTGGGCGTGTGAACGCTGCAGATCTTAATGAATCCGGCCATGAGCATGATGAGAGCAATTCCCATAAGCAGAACCGCCCACCAGTGAGCCTGAGACACAAACACAGAATAAACACAAGTGCAGAGAGACAAACACGCGCAGAGAAAAACACAGATTCAGCACACGCGCAGAGAAAAACACAGATTCAGCACACGCGCAGAAACAAGCACACACAGATTCAGCACACGCGCAGAGAGACACAGATTCAGCACAGATTCAGCACACGCGCAGAGAAACAAACACACACAGATTCAGCACACGTGCAGAGCGACACACAGATTCAGCACACGTGCAGAGAGACACACAGATTCAGCACACGCGCAGAGAAACAAACACACACAGATTCAGCACACGTGCAGAGCGACACACAGATTCAGCACACGTGCAGAGAGACACACAGATTCAGCACACGCGCAGAGAGACAAACACACAGATTCAGCACCGCAGCAACACAGAAAAAGCACAGATTCAGCACACGCGCAGAGAAACAAACACACAGATTCAGCACACGCGCAGAGAGACACAGATTCAGCACAGATTCAGCACACGCGCAGAGAGACAAACAGACAGATTCAGTACACGCGTAGAGACAAACACACAGATTCAGCACACGTGCAGAGAGACAAACACACAGATTCAGCACCCGCGCAGAGAAACAAACACACAGATTCAGCACACGCGCAGAGAAACAAACACACAGATTCAGCACACGTGCAGAGACAAACACACAGATTCAGCACACACGCAGAGACAAACACAGATTCAGCACACGCGCAGAGAAACAAACACACAAATACAGTTCGTATTATTATTATTTCTAAGATTAGTATTATAATAACACTACTCTGTAAAATAAAAAAAAAACATTTTATAATTTGCATATTTTATTTTACACTTACATAATTAATACTTACAGTTAATTTCTTCAATTGTAAGCGTTAAAGATTTTATTTTGGCAGAAAACTGCAGGGAGACCAAACGCATCTCATTACAAATCTACATGCTTGAAAGTGTGAACTGCTGTAATCATTTGTCCACAAAAATGTTGGAAATTGTAAAAGTGTAAAGTTGCATTGCAAAAATGTATGTTAACCTTGCAGCACATGCAGGGATTGAGTTTGCTGCATTTACTGTGAAGTGAGATGCTGAAAACTGGATATAAACACTTGAATACTGCACTTCACTCTGAAACACACAGCATATTTTTATTTAATTAAAACACACACTGCGGCGTGTTGAGAGGAGAGAGTGAGAAAGAACAGCTGGTATCAGTGTATCTATACTACATAAAACCACTACTGACACAATTTCAAACGTCTCAATACTGACATGCATGGAAACGGGTCTTTCTGACAATGTCAGTGAGGAGGTGCGTTACCTGGCAGTGGTTTAGGAGGAGGCAGTTTGGGGTTGCTGCTGGGCGTGTGAACGCTGCAGATCTTAATGAATCCGGCCATGAGCATGATGAGAGCAATTCCCATAAGCAGAACCGCCCACCAGTGAGCCTGAGACACAAACACAGAATAAACACAAGTGCAGAGAGACAAACACGCGCAGAGAAAAACACAGATTCAGCACACGCGCAGAGAAAAACACAGATTCAGCACACGCGCAGAGAAACACTCAGCACACGCGCAGAGAGACAAACACACAGATTCAGCACACGCGCAGAGAGACAAACAGACAGATTCAGTACACGCGTAGAGACAAACACACAGATTCAGCACACGTGCAGAGAGACAAACACACAGATTCAGCATACGCACAGAGACAAACAGATTCAGCACACGTACAGAGGCAAACACAGATTCAGCACATGCGCAGAGACAAACACAGATTCACCAAACACGCAGAGACAAACACAAAGATTCAGCACACGCGCAGAGAAACAAACACACACAGATTCAGCACACGCGCAGTAGGGTTGTGATGGTGAGGAAATATTCCCACCGGTTAACCGACGTGTGACAACACCGGCATCAACGTTGGGGCGGGGGCGTTCCCTCTTTTCCTCGCTTTTAAATAGCTTGTAAAAGCGGCGTGCGCATTTTACTTTCACTTTGAAATAGCGGCAATTCGGCGTAAAGCAATTGTTCGTTTTTAGTTCGTTTGAATTTCCCCTCTTTTCCTCGCTTTCCGTCGCTTTTAAATAGCTTGCTCGCCGTGCGCATTTTACTTTCACTTTTGAATTAGCGGCAGTCCAACAAAATCAGGGGCATAACATTTGAAAATGTTCGTTAAATTTTGACCATAGTCAAAGTATTTTGTCAGCTGAAACTCTGATTGGGATTATAATAATAATAATATTCACAGGGATACAATGTTTATTCTTGGGATATAAATAATTTTATGTATCACAGAAATATACTTCTATTATAATACAACTAAAGTGTTAAATAAAAAAATAAACATTGAAAAAATATAGTTTTTTTGTTGCAAAGCAAAAAAATCAGAGGCATAAAATTTGAGTTTATTTACTTTTGACTATAGTCAAACTATTTTGTTATCAACTGAAACTGAAGCTCTGATTGGGATAATAATAATAATAATAAATATTATTATAATATCCCAATAATAAACATTATATACTACTAAATACAGTTCGTATTATTATTATTTCTAAGATTAGTATTATAATAACACTACTCTGTAAAATAAAAAAAAAACATTTTATAATTTGCATATTTTATTTTACACTTACATAATTAATACTTACAGTTAATTTCTTCAATTGTAAGCGTTAAAGATTTTATTTTGGCAGAAAACTGCAGGGAGACCAAACGCATCTCATTACAAATCTACATGCTTGAAAGTGTGAACTGCTGTAATCATTTGTCCACAAAAATGTTGGAAATTGTAAAAGTGTAAAGTTGCATTGCAAAAATGTATGTTAACCTTGCAGCACATGCAGGGATTGAGTTTGCTGCATTTACTGTGAAGTGAGATGCTGAAAACTGGATATAAACACTTGAATACTGCACTTCACTCTGAAACACACAGCATATTTTTATTTAATTAAAACACACACTGCGGCGTGTTGAGAGGAGAGAGTGAGAAAGAACAGCTGGTATCAGTGTATCTATACTACATAAAACCACTACTGACACAATTTCAAACGTCTCAATACTGACATGCATGGAAACGGGTCTTTCTGACAATGTCAGTGAGGAGGTGCGTTACCTGGCAGTGGTTTAGGAGGAGGCAGTTTGGGGTTGCTGCTGGGCGTGTGAACGCTGCAGATCTTAATGAATCCGGCCATGAGCATGATGAGAGCAATTCCCATAAGCAGAACCGCCCACCAGTGAGCCTGAGACACAAACACAGAATAAACACAAGTGCAGAGAGACAAACACGCGCAGAGAAAAACACAGATTCAGCACACGCGCAGAGAAAAACACAGATTCAGCACACGCGCAGAGAAACACACGCGTAGAGCGCGTAGAGACAAACACACAGATTCAGCACACGCGCAGAGACAAACACACAGATTCAGCAAGAGACAAACGAGACAAACACAGATTCAGCACACGCGCAGAAACAAGCACACACAGATTCAGCACACGCGCAGAGAGACACAGATTCAGCACAGATTCAGCACACGCGCAGAGAAACA
>NW_015540847.1:292425-335506 GCF_001515605.1 Sinocyclocheilus anshuiensis | reverse complement strand
AAGCGCCGTGCGCATTTTACTTTCACTTTCTCGAATTGGCGGCAGTTCGGCGTCAATTGCTTGAATGCAACAACAAAATACAACGTCAAACTCACTTTAGCCTATATATAAAACATAGAACTTTTATTAACAAAACAAATACAAATACACCATGCTAATATAAAATAACAAATAACTTACATAAAGTTTAAATGGGTACACAAAACTGGAAATAGGCTAAGTAAACATATATAACATACAACCAAATAAATAAGAAACGTAGGACTTTTATTAGCAAAACGAGTAAGAAAGCTTGGAGGCACACCTTGGTGTCAAATAAAATAAATAAATGACAAAGTTTAAATAAAGTAAAAATCAGCAAACAATGTGGAACCAATTAAATAAGAAACGAATGTTTAAAAAAAACTTCCAAAATCACCTTAGATAAACGGCAAAATCAACACGCTTTTCAAAGTCCAAAATATTGCCAAACAGGCGCTTTTGCATTTCGATTCGAAACTAAATCATCCGCGATCGTCTTGTCTGTCTCACCTCACTCTTCTTGTCAGTCAGCTCGACTCACTCTCCTCACTGGAGAAATTAAATCTGATCTGTGATGCGACTGTCGTTCTGCACGCTGCATTGAGCAGCTGCGTTCAGTTTTTAATCACAGATTCAGCACACGCGCAGAGAGACAAACACAGATTCAGCACACGCGCAGAGACAAACACACAGATTCAGCACAAGCGCAGAGAGACAAACACAGATTCAGCACACGCGCAGAGAGACAAACAGACAGATTCAGCACACGCGCAGAGAGACAAACACACACAGATTCAGCACACATGCAGAGAAACAAACACACAGATTCAGCACACACATTCCCTGACGATCTGAGATGGGACACTTACCACGATCCATTCGGCAATGTTCTCGTACAGCTCCGGGTTGAAGATGGCCTTCTTCAGGCGCGCTAGAGGACCATCGGCGTCCACCAGACGACACTTCATGAAGACATCGCAGTAGCCCTTGAAGTCATTGCAGGGCGAGCCGGCCTGAAGAGTGGTGACCTTCTTATTGAAGAAGCGAGCGAGACGTTCCGAGCCTGTACTGCTGCAGGTGCTGGGGTTCACTGCAGAACACACACACACACGAGAGAGAGAGAGAGAGAGAGAGATTATTTACACATCTCTTCAGAGGCTGAGTGAAATGTCAAAAGTGACCGAATTACACACAATCAGTGTAAAGAATAAAAAAAAAAAAAACACTGTGGACACAACACGGTAGTGTTTATCGCATAATTACATTTTTCCAGACGTGCTGCTGCTGGGATCAGACATGTGACGCTATCAGCTTCTGATAATTGATAAAACCTGAATTATCATAGTGAAATCCATTGAAAGATAAACTTCGCTATTGTTTTTAATGATGTTTTAGTTATTTTTAAACACCAACTGATATTAAAAATATGAAATCTAAATGAATATTTAAATAAATCCACATATAAATCATGATTTAAAGACAAGTGAATATGCAAAGTAGATTTGCATTTCATGTGAGAGCATTTTCTGATTGAAAATAATGAAGTGTGTTGAGCAGGGGAGTAATAACCATCTTTAATTTAAGCACGGTAATTTAATTAGCTAAGTGGTGTTTATTACACAGCTCTCTATATGTGGTTCTGATTGGTCAGTCGCAGCCTTTAGTAATCAGATATAGTCACTGATAAAACAATCTTGTTTCATACAAATGCAACTGGCGCCATCTTGTGTTTCATTTAGCTACTGCACTGAAAAAAGACTAGTTACAGTGCATATTATTCTCCAAATATTCTGGTGTATGCAGAATACATCCGAAACAAAAATGAACTTCATTAAAAATCAGTGCTTTCATATTCACGGATAATACAGGAATTTGAATTTGGCAGCATGATCTTTATTAATCTGACGTGTACATTTGGTTCTGATTATTATAATCCTATATTATTATTAGTCATCATAATTGATCATTAAATTGTGTTGTGTTAAAGTGTTCTGAATCTCGACTTGTTGATGGAAATGAAGCTACCGTGAGAAAAAAGAAATGAAAGCAATTACAGTAATATGCTATCTAGAATTATTAGCTGTTTTGAACAGGATTTTGGCAAGTTTTGTTAAATTTAAGAGTTTAAGACCTTTAAGAAAGAAATTTAAAAGGAATAAATTAAAGGGAACAATATGTCATTATGTTTTCTTAATCAGTTGTTTTAGCACCACTTCAATGTTTGAAAATACAACGTCCAACCAAATCACAATTGTTTTTTTCATTCATTAAAGCAGGGGTGCCCAAACTCGGTCCTGGAGGGCCTGTGTCCTGCAGAGTTTAGCTCCAACCCCAATTAGACACACCTGAACCAGCTAATCAAGCTCTTACTAGGCATGCTAAAACCTTCCCCCCAGGTGTTGAGGCAAGTTGGAGCTAAACTCTGCAGGACACCGGCCCTCCAGGACCCTGCATTAAAGGGTTAGTTCACCCAAAAATGAAATTTACCCCATAATTTCCTCACCCTCAAGCCATTCTAGGTGTGTATGACTTTCTTCTTTCAGACGAATCCAATCAGAGTTATATTAAAAATTGTCCTGGCTCTTCCAAGATTTATAATGGCAGTGGGCGTATGTTTCTGTTCCAACAGTCCAAAAGAAGTCCAAAAAGCGCATCCATCCATCATAAAAAGTGCCTCACATGGCTCCGGGGGGTGAACTAGGATATAGCGTAAGGTCTGGTGAGAATATGCTAGTCTCGCGAGAACCGACGTTTGTTTACAGGAGAGAAGGAAGCAATGCTTTACTTTAGCAAAGGAAAACCAGTCTCCTCCCACATTTTTCTCTACAAATCCTCGTTTTATGCTTCTAATTCGTGACCAGTGTTTTGCTCTCTCTACATTAAAATAACTTTTACTGTACTTCTGATCACACTGCAAAATGTGATGTTCTTCCTCAGTATTTTCCTCAGTCTTGTTTTCCAGTGCAAATGTCTAGATGCATATGATAATAAACAATGGGCTCAGAAAAAATCTACTTAATTTAAAGAGAAACAAGTTTTCATTCCCCACTTTTTGTTATTTGTTCTTGTTTTAATCACAAACTCACTTCATTTTGCTCAGAAAACAAGACTTCATATGTTCATTTTGTATCTCCAGTAAATCTTGATTTAAGGATGTTTAGACATTTGTACTGGAAAACAAGATAAAAATACTGAGAAAGATGTAAATTTTTTGCAGTGCATGCAACATTTATTGCCATGACTTTATGATTTTAAGACTTTCTGCTCTGATTTAAAAACTTTTAGGGCCTTAATTTGTGGACATTTTAAGACCTGCAGAAACCCTGCTTGAAGTGTTGCTGTGCATATAAATTTTCGTGAAATATCAGAATCTGTGCGTGTCACTGTGTGAAGCGGCTGCAGCAGAGGTCTGTACTGACTCTTCTCCATGCAGCACACATGGCAGAGCTCGGTCTCGTCTTTGCCATCCACGCTGGCGCAGGTGCAGACCTCCAGCCCGTACTTCTCACAGATGGAGCCGGAGCAGCCCTGAAACAGAGAGAGCAGGAGTGAGACGGCTGCTCCGTCACTGACACACACACACACACACACACACACACACGCATGTGAAGTAGGGCTGTCAAAAAAATTTCGAATTTCGAATATTCTTCGAATTTAAAATAAAAATCCACATTCGAATGCAAAAACATTGCATTCCAATTTTAGGCGTGCGTTAGGCCGCCTTATCAGTGGCGCACGAGATGCGATGACGATGTAAGTGTCGTTGCGTTATAATGTTTTTGTTAGTCTATCCAGTTGAAGCCACTAGATGCGGCGCTGCTGCGTTGTTCATTACAAATATTGCGTGAAAATAGAACATAAATGCGGAGAAGATCTTGTTTACGTCAAAACTGAAACCAGCCGTTCACACAGAACACATATTTATCACATTTTCTAGAGGGACATCTATCAGCGTTGCACTCGCACAAAGGAGCCGCATGTCTAGAAAGCCATGTAAAATGAATGCAAGTTCAACTTTGAAAAAAACATATCCCGAGACTTTATGGCGGGTTTTCTCCCATCCCACTGCAACTCGTGTTTTTAAATGAAAAATGTACTCTGTGTGATTGGCTTTCGGCCCTTTGTATTAAACTATGCATACATACATAACGCTGTTTTGTTTATAGTTGTTTAAGCAACTTAATTAATTATAACTGGTTTATAAACATTATTTTAAACATTATGCACTTTTTTCACAGATAGTCATGTTATCTTATGCTTTGAATAAACGTGCATTAGTAATATTTTGCTCGATGCGCCCTCTTGTGGCCTCAGGAGAGAAGCCAAAAGCTATTCTTCACCATAACGGAAATTATGCATTTAAAATTTGAATATAATTCGAATTTTGATAATATTTAAGTACAAAATTCGAATTTAGTTTTTCAGCCATTCTGACAGCCCTAACGTGAAGATCACTCACCCCGTTCAGGCAGACCTGCGTGTCCCCGTGGCAGGCGGTGAAGTTGGCTTTGGGCTCTGAGGTGGGGCACTGGGCCGAGGCGCCGTTACACATGCCTTGATGAGCACACTCCGACTCCTCACGACACTTCTCGTTGCGGCTCTTGTAGGAGCACTCGCCCGTGCAGCAGGGACCCTGACTCGGACTGCACACCACACACCACACAGATCACGTCATTCATGAGCATCAGATCAACACCTGAAACTAAATATCAATCCAATAGAAATAACGATGGAGAAACATGAGCTTTGTACCTGCAGACTTTGTTGGGCTTGAGTTTGCATTTCTTGATGTCTGGCTGATTGGCGTCGTAGCAGCACTCGTCTTTACACTGATCGCTGTAGCCGCAATCACACTCCTCACCCGGCTCCACCAGACCGTTCCCGCAGATATGCCGTCCCGTCGCTCTGAGACTCACCTACGAAACAGCTGCCGCGCTTCTTCTCCAGCACCTGGCTGATGTTCTTGACGCTGCAGACGGAGAACTTGTTGTTATTCAGCTTGTCTCCAGAAGTGGCTCGCGCGTACATGATGTAGTTCCCTCGCTCCTTCTTATCCTGGCTCTTGGACTCGCCCGGAGTGCACTCTGACCCGGAGTCATGCTGTGGACCATCATCATCATCACCATCTTTAAAGTCTCACAGCTCTTGAGACACTGAGATGAATAATAATCTTTTATTTATTTATATTTACATCAGGGTTTCTGCTGGTTTTATGGAGGTAAATTTAAGACTTTTTAAGACCTTTTCAAAAAGAAATTGCAAGGAATAAATTGAATGGAACGCAATATGTTCTTTTAATGAGTTGCATTATATACACTTCAGAGTTTAAAAATACAGTTTTCAATAGATCTCCATTACTTTTTTAACCAGTCTACAGTCTTAAATATCTCTGCTCACAAACTATACTAGAATATGAAACAACTTTTACTGTATCTTCTGCAAAACAACTGCTGCTCTTCCTCAGTGTTTCTGTCTCGTTTTCCAGTGCAAATGTCTGAAGATCCTTAAATCAATATACTGTACATTTACTTGAGAAGCAAAATGATGCAAGTCTTGTTTTCTGTGAATCTGATCAAAATGAAGTGAGTTTATGAAAAAAAAACAAGAACAAATATATGGAATCAGAAAAATCTACTTAATTCAAAGGGAAACAAGTCTTCATTCCCCATTGGCAGATATTTGTTCTTGTTTTAATCATAAACTTGCTCCATTTTGCTCAGTTTTTCAGAAATCTAGACATCATGCGTTCTTTTGCATCTCTTGTAAATGTATCTTGATTTAAAGACGTTTAGACATTTGTACTGGAAAACAAGACAAAAATACTGAGGAACAGATTAATTTTTAGCAGGTCACGCAACATCTAATTCAATTGATTAATTTAAGACTTTCTGCTCTGATTTAAGATTTTTTTAAGTCCTTAATTTGTGGAAGGACAAACTAAAACTTAACACATTTTTAAGACCAGCAGAAACCCTGAATGAATCAAGGAATAAATAAATCTGGTTGAAGTCATTAGTGTATCTGTTTTCAGACACAAACTAGCAGTCAAACATCTCCTCATGTCAGAGTGCCAGTGCAGTGACAGACACTCTCAAATAAGACACATGAAATGTAGTGATTTCAGCTCTGCTCACTCTGGACCTTCATCAGGGATGTCTGCTGGATCTTCATCAGCACTCACCGGGGAACCGAAGTTGTGTCCGACCTCGTGAGCGAAGGTGATGTGTGAGACTTTAGGAGGCACGTGCGAGGCGTAGTTCTGCACCGTGATGATCCCAGTGTTCAGAGACTTCTTCTTCCCGTCAGAATACAGCTTATTCTTCTCACAGATTCCACCAGAGCTCCCTGAGAAACACACGGCAGCATCAGAACCAGCCTGACGGAGAAAGCGCTTCATCTGAAGGGAAATCTTAATTACCGGCTGGAGCGCCGACCCAGGCCAGACCCAGCACGCCGTCGTCAAAGTCTCGGTCGGTGAAGACGTACGCCAGGCAGTAATCGTCGTGATTCTGCTCCGAGTTCAGCTCCAGAAACTTCTCCACGCCGATGTTAGCGAAGCGGAAAGGGTTGGAGCGATCGCGCTCGTCGCTGGTGGTGTTTATCTGAGACGAGACCAGCAGCGCTGTTAGAAACCAGCTGCTGTGCCTAAAGCTGGCTTATTAAAAACTAAAACCACCAAAAAAACATTACTTACTTAATTTAAAATAATATATATAAATACACTGTATATATAATATCTTCAAAAATGTTATTTCAGCTAGTTTTATATTTCAACATTTCACATTTTCAAGTCAATATGGAAGCCCATTTTTGCAACATAAGAAAAAAAATCATGCTTTGATAAATAATCATCATTAAATAAAAACTCGAAATGCTTTATGGAAACATTTCCAACTTTTTGTCATAATTTTGTCTGTTAAATATATTTATATTATATTATATCAAATATATTTTTCTTAAATATGATCTTTTTTCATGGGGAAGTCGTGGCCTAATGGTTAGAGAGTCGGACTCATAACCCAAAGGTTGTGGGTTCGAGTCTCGTACCGGCAGGGATTGTAGGTGGGGGGAGTGAATGTACAGCGCTCTCTCCCACCTTCAATACCACGACTGAGGTGCCCTTGAGCAAGGCACCGAACCCCAACTGCTCCCCGGGCGCCGCAGCATAAATGGCTGCCCACTGCTCTGGGTGTGTGTTCACGGTGTGTGTGTGTTCACTGCTGTGTGTGTGCACTTTGGATGGGTAAATGCAGAGCACTAATTCCGAGTATGGGTCACCATACTTGGCCACATGTCACGTCACTCACTTCACTTTTTTCTCATGTGGTGGAAATTGGCTTCCATAACGTACTAAAATAACAAAAATTAAAACTGAAATAAAAATTTATAAAAAACTACAGATGTTTAAAAAAAATTAATAAATAAAGACAATTAAATGACTAAACTTTAACTAAAATGAAAACGGAAAATATTAAAAGAAAAAAATCGGATCTAATTCAAAATATTATTAATACATTTTTTGTAACTAATATTATTTGTAACTAAATATTAGTTACAAACCAACTTGTGTGTATAACAGGGTTATTTACTAAAACTGAAATTATATAAAAAAAAAAAATTTAAAATTAAATAAATGTTAACTAGAAATAAACTATAAAAACTAAAAACACAATTTCAGCTAGTTGCTAAGACAACATTTCTCATTTTGTTTAGTTTAAGTCGATATGGAAGCATTATATATCACGTAAGGGGAAAAAAAGTCATGCTTTGGTAAATAATCATGACATTAAAAGTCATAATTCTGACATAAAATCTGAAATAATGACAAAAAAAAAGTCAAATATATGATTCAACAATGTATTTTTTTTCCTTACATGGTGGACATGGGCTTCGATAAAGTACGAAAAAACTTAAAACTGAAACAATAGAAAAAAAGACAACAATATGACTAAAACTTGAAAATTAAAATGATAATAGAAAAAAAACTAACTAACATTATAATGGTATCTGAATGATGTGAACTATCTAGAAGCGATTAGAGTCCTCAGGAGTTGAGTCTTTCTCTGCACATGCACTAATATGACATGAAATCACCCGTATCCTCTTGACCATGAAACTGATGTTGCGGATGCCCATGAAGTCTGTGCCCTGGTAGATGGCATCAATGGCCTTGACGTGACTGGAGATCTGCGCAGGAACACAGAGCAGCATCATCATCATCATCATCATCACTCACTGATCTAGCTGTCTCCGCAGGTCAGGACGCACCTGAGCGATCACGGCCTCTCTGGTCTTGTAGTACTTGTAGAAGAGGTGATCGGTTTGGATGAAGAGCTGGCAGGTGTTCTTCTCCACCTGCGTCATCCTCTTCTTCCTCAGCAACACGTGATCCTCCTGAAGGGAAAGACAGACGCTTGTGCAGCTGCAGTTTCTCTGAATAAGGAGTCAAGCAGACTCAGATGTCTGACCTTGGCCGGTTCCTCCAGCGCCGACGCCTGATACTTCTTCATTCGCTCAAACACAGACGAATCTGCACAGCCGCCTTCCGGCCCGTATCTGTGCGGATGGGGAAGTCGTGGCCTAATGGTTAGAGAGTCGGACTCATAACCCAAAGGTTGTGGGTTCGAGTCTCGTACCGGCAGGGATTGTAGGTGGGGGGAGTGAATGTACAGCGCTCCTTCCCACCTTCAATACCACGACTGAGGTGCCCTTGAGCAAGGCACCGAACCCCAACTGCTCCCCGGGCGCCGCAGCATAAATGGCTGCCCACTGCTCTGGGTGTGTGTTCACGGTGTGTGTGTGTTCACTGCTGTGTGTGTGCACTTTGGATGGGTAAATGCAGAGCACTAATTCCGAGTATGGGTCACCATACTTGGCCACATGTCACGTCACTCACTTCACTTTTTTCTCATGTGGTGGAAATTGGCTTCCATAACGTACTAAAATAACAAAAATTAAAACTGAAATAAAAATTTATAAAAAACTACAGATGTTTAAAAAAAATTAATAAATAAAGACAATTAAATGACTAAACTTTAACTAAAATGAAAACGGAAAATATTAAAAGAAAAAAATCGGATCTAATTCAAAATATTATTAATACATTTTTTGTAACTAATATTATTTGTAACTAAATATTAGTTACAAACCAACTTGTGTGTATAACAGGGTTATTTACTAAAACTGAAATTATATAAAAAAAAAAATTTAAAATTAAATAAATGTTAACTAGAAATACAATATAAAATATAAAAACACAATTTCAGCTAGTTGCTAAGACAACATTTCTCATTTTGTTTAGTTTAAGTCGATATGGAAGCATTATATATCACGTAAGGGGAAAAAAAGTCATGCTTTGGTAAATAATCATGACATTAAAAGTCATAATTCTGACATAAAATCTGAAATAATGACAAAAAAAAAGTCAAATATATGATTCAACAATGTATTTTTTTTCCTTACATGGTGGACATGGGCTTCGATAAAGTACGAAAAAACTTAAAACTGAAACAATAGAAAAAAAGACAACAATATGACTAAAACTTGAAAATTAAAATGATAATAGAAAAAAAACTAACTAACATTATAATGGTATCTGAATGATGTGAACTATCTAGAAGCGATTAGAGTCCTCAGGAGTTGAGTCTTTCTCTGCACATGCACTAATATGACATGAAATCACCCGTATCCTCTTGACCATGAAACTGATGTTGCGGATGCCCATGAAGTCTGTGCCCTGGTAGATGGCATCAATGGCCTTGACGTGACTGGAGATCTGCGCAGGAACACAGAGCAGCATCATCATCATCATCATCATCACTCACTGATCTAGCTGTCTCCGCAGGTCAGGACGCACCTGAGCGATCACGGCCTCTCTGGTCTTGTAGTACTTGTAGAAGAGGTGATCGGTTTGGATGAAGAGCTGGCAGGTGTTCTTCTCCACCTGCGTCATCCTCTTCTTCCTCAGCAACACGTGATCCTCCTGAAGGGAAAGACAGACGCTTGTGCAGCTGCAGTTTCTCTGAATAAGGAGTCAAGCAGACTCAGATGTCTGACCTTGGCCGGTTCCTCCAGCGCCGACGCCTGATACTTCTTCATTCGCTCAAACACAGACGAATCTGCACAGCCGCCTTCCGGCCCGTATCTGTGCGGATACTCTGGATCACATGACAGAGAGGGACAGACCGTCAGCATGTTACAATCACGAAACCCAGTCAAAGCAGCGGCTCTCACGTCACTCTGAACACGAGCACCAGTGAGCAGGATCAGAGGAGTTAAAGGGGTCATATGATGCGATTGAGGACCTACAATAATGTACAGTATTTGAAAAATAATGTGTTTTTTGGACATTAAAGCATGTCAACATATTCTGTTACACCAAATACACAAAATAATGATCTTTAAAAAAAGCATCATATGACCCCTTTAAACAGGAACATGTGACCGCTGAATGACCAATCAGAATCAAGTGCTCCAGAGAGACGAGCTCATTAGTTAATATATGAACTAGCATTATCAATGTGCAATTCTGTTACAGTATTTATGAACATCAGTTAATCAAAATACAGCTGAGGTTTATTTAATAATGTTAACAGATAGAACTTTTTTGATTTTAATTGCGTATTAGTAATTGTTGAATTTAACATTAACTAAGATTAATAAATGCTTTAAATACTTTTCATTGCTAGTTGCTGTTAACTGATGTTGACAAATGGAAACTTATTGTAAAGTGTTACCAACAACTCAGTTTATGATTATGAACAGGGGCAATCAATCAATCCATCAGCACTAGGGATGTTCATTTTGGTTATTTTTCCTAACCGACAACCGACGCTCGTTAACTGATTATTAACCATTAACCGACAAGATTATTTTAAATGAGAATTTAATTAAATTAGAAAGGATACGTGTCTGTGACCCGTTAAAAAATAGTAACATGTGTTTCCCTGGATTTATTTTACATGCGCAAAAAGCAGCAAACAACAGAACATGAGGATTCACATGGTCTTCGTATCACATCACGCACCTGCAGCGCTTCTGCCAGCGGAGAAAAACATCATAAAGCTAGGCTATAAGCCTATATACGAGAAATATATTTTTACTTAAATAATAAATTAAGAAAACGAAAGAAAAACTGTGCAACAAGTAGCCTAGTATGCAGAGTTTCGGTTCATTTTTGTGCTGCGCGAAAGGAAACAGACGGCAGAAAGCGGCATCCTATTTTTCTTTAGGCTTATTTTACAAAAGCACAAAGATTTGTTTTTATTGTGAATGTACACAAATAAAGGCAAACCTTTTACATTCCGATTTTCTTTAGGACTACAAGGAGTAGTTTCTTCCACTGTTAGAAGGAAGAAATTCAAGTGATTGCGCCGGTGCCGCATGTGCACACAGTTAAGCATTGCTACCTTGACAATGCAGCCTGTTCATTATCATAATAAAATACAGTCAGTAAAACATATGGGAAAAACACACTGCTCAGTTTAAATATGTAGTCGAATCTGTGCCGTTAAGCGTTATCACCGTATTGCCGTGATGTTATGCAAAACATTTAGTTTTACGTGGATATTGAAACGCGTGTGAAGTAGACCTACATAATAAATAATATTTTGGCATTCAAATACATTGCGAATACGGAAACATTTGATTTTGTGTCGAATGAGAGACCCAACGTTGGCTTCAGTTTCGTTTTAGCCTAAATTAATTTGTTTTGGCTTGTCGTATATACAGGTGCATCTCAAATTAGAATGTCGTGGATACTTTCCAGAAGGCCAACAATTCACTAAAAATGTTTTTTTTATTGGTCTTATGAAGTATTCTAATTTGTTGATAGTAAATTGGTGGGTTTTTGTTAAATGTGAGCCAAAATCATCACAATTAAAAGAACCAAAGACTTAAACTACTTCAGTCTGTGTGCATTGAATTTATTTAATACACGAGTTTCACAATTTGAGTTGAATTACTGAAATAAATGAACTTTTCCACTTCATTCTAATTTATTGAGATGCACCAGTAGCTATAGCTTCTTATATTTTTAATTCTTGTTCTTTTCTAAACACTGTTAATTGAAAGGATTTGTTGTGGAGTGAGGGGAACTAAAATAGCCTAGCTATGTTTACAGTGTTTATTATAATGTTTGTAAACATTTCGTGCCTATTTCTGAATGAAATAATAAAATGCGACTTGTTTTTTTTTCCTCTAAAAAAAAAAAACGAAATTCTTTTTATAAGCGTAGCGTATTTCAACCATGCAGCAAACCTTTTTTAATATTTTGATAAATTACAAAAAATAAATAAAAAGAATGACTGATACAGGTGTGTGCAGATCTTGCTTTCTCCATAAATGATCTGAAACAATGAATCTGCTGAAGTGAATCGCACACTGCTTGAGTTAGTAGCATCACTAGTTTAGGCAACTTTTACTCTCAGTTTGGCAAAAACATTTTCAGAGCAGCACTAGGAGGCTGGAATGAAGACTAAAGCGGTTTTAATGGTTGTTTTGTAGCTGTTTGCTCATGAGGCGCTGAAGGCTGGATAAACTCCCTCTCCAGATGAAGGTGTGATCTATGAATGCATCTCTCACATACTGCACATGATCTCAGTGATGATGTCAATAATTCAGACACGTGTTTTCTCATTGGATAAAGACACGCTATCTCATGAGTAATAATGAGACACTGATGAGGCAGAGACGCACTAGAATGTGAGAAGCGACACATCCTGATGAAGATGAAAACTGAGCAAAAGAGCTCGTGATTCTCCTATGATTAAAATGAATGCATGCTAACATCGTCTTTAATGATGTTCAGTGTAGTTTAGTGCTCTGCAGCCAGACGGCTCACTCACGGATGTCGTCCTCGTGGTAGATGACGGAGTGGAACGGGACGTTCTTGTCCTGCAGGTATCTCTCGACCGGCTCCACGTAATACGTCCCTCGATGGGTCTGAATGAAGCCCTCGAACGTCCCGTCCATGACCGAGCCGTGCGTCAGAGAGCCGTGTTCACCTGAGGAGAGACGGATCAAACCTCACTAACTCACGAGAAGAGCCGGATCTCCGGTCAGCAGCAGGAAACTCCACAAGAGACACAATATCAGCCAATTACATCACAGCCAAACCAACCAGATTCATTCAGCTCCGCAAGACTGGTTCATGTTTCTGAGAGTCTCTTCTACTCACCACGGCTGCTTTTATTTAATCAAAAATACAGTACAAACTGTGAAATATTATTACATTACACAGCTGTTTTCTCTGTGAATATCTGTTAAACTGTAATGTATTTCTGTGATGCAGTGCTGTATTTTCAGCATCATTACTCCAGTCTTCAGTGTCACATGATCTTCAAAAATCAGTATAATATGCTGATTTGCTGCTCAAGAAACATTTTTATTATCGATATGGAAGCATTATATATGCACGATTATTATCAATGTTGAAAACAGTTGTGCTGCACAATATTTTTGTGGAAACTGTGATGCATTTTATTTTTCAGGATTCACAGATGAATAAAGTTCAAAAGAACAGCATTTATTTGAAATAGAAATTTGCTGTAACATTATAAATGTCTTTACTGCCACTTTTGATCAGTTTAATGCATCCTCGATGGATAGACGTATTGATTTCTTTCCTTGAAGGGTGTGTAAACACACTGGGATTCATTAAGGATAATGTAAGCCTCATCTAAATGTCCCGACGGCTGTGATTGGCGTTTCTGCTCACCGTACAGTTCTCCAGTGTAGATGTGCGAGGTGTCGTAGTCCAGCTCCTCTCCAGACATCTCCAGCTTAAAGCCGTCTGAAAACAGCCTGCTGTCTCGCTTCATTCGGAGGCTGAAATGTCTGAGAGATGGAAACAAGCAGCAAGAAGAGATGAACACACACACATCACGGGACGAGAGATGGTCACACGACCTCAGCTCTACTGTCACTCAGACACTGACGAATCACTGATACGACCTCATCGGTCCACAGACGGACAAATCCACTGACTTAGATTCTCTCTCAGAAACACAGGCTCAAAGCTGTCACTGGGGTAGCACTTTTTCAGAAGGTTCATCATCACTGTACCTCATTTAGCTCTGAACGGTCTGCACTGGTCCCTAAATGATACAGATCAGTCCATAAATACACACATTAGTACTTTAGTAAAGCTGCCGCCCCAGTGACAGCTTTTGTACCTGTGTTTCAGAGAGTGTTGAGACTGAAAAACCCAGAGTTCAACAGAAATAATGTAGATCTAGTGTACGGCCATCAGATCTCTCAATGCTGTCTGGATAAATTCTAAACAAAAAACATTTCTCATCATATACACTGCTGTTCAAAAGCTTGGGATCAGTGAGATTTGTAATGTGTTTTAAAGAAGTCTCTTCTGCTCAAGCCTGCATTTATTTGATCAGGAATACAGTAGAAACCGTAATATTGTGAAATATTATTACCATTTAAAATAATGGTTTTCTATTTCAATATACTTCAACATGTAATTTATTCCTGTGATCAAAGCTGAATTTTCAGCATCATTGCTACAGTCTTCAGTAGGGCTGCACGATATATCGAAATTATAGAAATGTAAATATCGCAATATGCATATCGCAAGGGCGTGCGATATCTGAATCATTTTAATAATAGGCTATTTAAATCAAAATGTTGCAAAAGGTCAAAGTTTTAGTTCGACGTATAGCAGAGAATTGCTTGACGTTACAAAGAGTTATTAAGTGCAATAAGTTGCAGAAAACAACTCTTTGCCGTCTCGTCTTGCTGTCAGACTCACACCTGAAGCGTGCATACAAGCGCATCTCGCACAGCGTATCTTCCGTTCTGCCGCACACGTGCAAAGCACACGCGCACACACTATTCTCTTTCTATGAAACCTGTAAACCGCATTCACCGGTTCTAACTCTATAGCGATATCAACTCTATAGCGGCTTACCCGAGCATTGCAATTCATTCGCTTTCGCAAATGGCTTTCCCAACTAATTTATGCGTGTGTGCGGCACATTATTTCTTCTTAGAGGGAACATTGGCCTTGGCCATTCAAAGCGGCCAAGGTTCCTAGACCTTCTGCCGTCAGTCTGAAGATCTGGCTATGCACGACTAGTTAGTATGGCGTTCGGACGGATTCTTTAATATGACGTTGCAACATGCACTTGTCTCACTGAACGTCTCACTGACGTCTTAAATGTTAGTTTTTTTTTTGCTATTTAATCCATTCATTTTAAGACGCAGACGAGGCGTAGACGTGACATAGACGTCACGCAGACGTCACGTAAATCACGTGTATGACGTCTGCGTCTGACTTTTTTTTTTTTTTAATTGCAGTTTTTAGTTCGTCTGTCTTTTTCCCGGCTAACATACAATATACATTATGTATTAAATAGAAATATATTCATATATAATAATATAAAATTTAGACATTTTTTTTTCCATTACACTCTTTGTAATAAGACATTTGGGGCTGTTACCAAACCAATAAAATCATTATAAACAAAATTCATCTTTGCAAAGCAGAGGAAACACAGAAGCTGCATCTGAAGAGGAAACACTGTTTAATGCAGGACATGAATGCTTTAACCTGCAGTTACAATGGGAATCATCAATTTTGTTTAGAATTTATCCAGGGAATCACTCTTTGTGTGATACTCTCTTCCCCATCACACAGCTGCTGTTGCAGCCATTACAATATTTGTAATATTGCGCTTTGCTGGACATGGAGGCGCCAGCGCGATCCCCCCCCCAAATAACAGTGGTAACTTAAAGATAAGCTGTCATTTTTGCTCATAAAAGGTACGAGTATACATCATTCGGAACTGCAAAAAATTGTGCACTCACAATATCAATATCACGTAAAACAAACAAACAGGAAAACCAACAGGATGCGCATTTTGCGTCTCTGACTTGAGCAGGAGGGCTTCACAAAAATGAACCGAAACTCAGCGAATACTTGCCTCATAGACATGATAAACATATCTATAAAATGCTTTCCCAGTCTTCAGGGTCCACATGATCTTCAGAAATCATTCTAACATGCTGATTTATTATCAGTGCTGGAAACTGTTGTGCTGCTTAACTTTTTTTTTTTGTGGAAACTGGGATATTTTTTTCAGGATTCTCTGATGAATAAAAAGTAAAAAAAAAAAAAGGAAGAGCATTTATTTGAAATAGGAATCTTTTCTAACAATATACACTACAGTTCAAAAGTTTGGGGTCAGTTTTTTTCTTTTTCTTTTTTTTCCTTTTGTTAAATTGATAAAAAGTGTCAGTAAAGACATTTCTAATGTTGCAAAAGATTTAATAATTCAAATAAATGCTGTACTTCTGAACTTTCTATTCATCTGTGAGTCCTGAAAAACAAATTGTATCAGTTTCCCCAAAAATATTGTGCAGCACGACTGTTTTCAACATTGATGGTAATCAGAAATGTTTGTTGAGCAGCAGATCAGCATATTAGAATGATTTCTGAAGATCATGTGACACTGAAGACTGCAGTAATGATGCTGAAAATACAGCTGCGCATCACAGAAATACATTACAGTTTAACAGAGATTCACATAGAAAACAGCTGTTTTACATTGTAATATTTCACAACTTTACTGTTTTTTTCTGATCAAATAAATGCAGGCTTGGTGAACAGAAGAGACTTTTTAAAAAAACATAAAAAATCGTACTGATCCCAAGCCTTTGAACGGCAGTGTGGATTAACAATCAGAGATAATTATCATGACGAGATCAGACAAGCGAGTCTTTTAGCTTTTATAAATCTTCTCTTAAGCTTTTATGTGATTATTTTGTAATTGTTTTTTTTTTTTTTTACTACATTCTACTTAATTTGTTCTGATGCAGTTTTAATTTTGCCTTTCAAAGTATATGTACTTTTGTAAAGCGCTTTGAGATGCAACTTTTAAAGGCTCTATGAAAAATAAAGTTTATTATTATTTTGCTGCGTTCAAGCTGTCTGCATTACTGCACATATGAAACAATAACTATGAGCCGTTCACATCACGTGCAAATCATTTCTGTGATGCCAAGATGGGTCCAAGGAGTTTGAGCAACAGTACACCGATCCCCCGCTGAAGTTCCGACCATCATCAGAAGGCACATGACCCGCTGAAGACGCTCCGCTCGAGACTCACCTGCCGTGTGCGTGGAACTCCAGCTGCAGCTCGCGCTCCTGCAGTGACAGCGCTCTCTTCGCTCTCTGGTGCCGGCTGTGCAGCAGCTCCGTGTCGTACGACAGACCCTCATAGTGCCGGATGTACTTGCTCAGGGGGTTGCCATAGTAACCTGTCAGACCACATGTGACAATGAGCACGCCTGCGATTGGCCCGCGGTGATCACATGACTCATTCTTCAGTACAACGAGCTCATTTCACACGTAACACACCAGATATCTGCAGTTACAGCGAGGTGAAAGGAAATACGAGCACATCAGCATAAACTGAGGACAAACGTGTGTATGAAACGTCTTCAGATCTTTCATGAAGCCCATCACATATATACAGGATAATAACTAATACAGCACAGTGCAACATGAAAGAAACACATTATTCATTTCATCTAGTACCAACATGAAGGGAATTCTTATGAAAAGTGTGAGCCGTCAGTTCAACATTAAAAAGCAAAGCTGCCTTCCAATGAGCCGGATTTATTCATGCAGTTCTTGTAATAACACATGTATAAGACAGAATATTACAGGTTTAAAAGCTATGGCTGATGATGGGTTATAATTGCAAAAAACATCTCATTTTAAAAGCATAAAATGCACATCCTTCTTCTTGTACATTCCTGTTCATCTGTATATGTACTGTGTTTAAGTCTACTGTATACTGTCCTGTACTTCAGGCTTCTTTCTTTGTTACCATCTTATTATCTCGGTTTATTTTTTCTTGTATACTTTAGAAATAATTGCAGTTTATGGAGTGGACCTGATGTACATTTCACTGATAAAAATATTGAATCGTAAAAGCTTTTGTTACTTATAAAATATACTTTTATTTTTTCTTGTATACTTTAGAAATAATTGCAGTTTATGGAGCGGACCTGATGTACATTTCACTGATAAAAATATTGAATCGTAAAAGCTTTTGTTACTTATAAAATATACTGGGGGGGGAAAAAAACTTATTTGCCAAGGCAAATGTTCAAATTTTCATTAAGTTTAAGTAGAAGAAATAAAATAGCGAAGACTAAACCTCAAATAAAAATGATTTACAATCTAATAAATTAAAAAAAACACTAAAAATTGCTACAACTTTAAAATGAAAACTACAACAGTGCATCAATCACACAAAAATAACAATATCAATAATATCAACTTTAAATGAATGAAGATCATATTGCTGAAATGAAACCTTATTTGAAGAGAATATCTTGTGCATGTATTTTTGTAGTTTTGCAGAGCGATCCGGCTCAGACCTGCTGCAGTAAACACGCAGTAAACAGCAGTCTCGGGATGAAGCAGAAGTGTTTATGGATGAAGCCTCGTCCATCTTACGCTGGATGTGTGTTCACGTTAGCTCTCCTCTACCGGCCGCGGATCCTCGCGTCCCTGGGCTCATTCGACTCTTTTCAGCTCAAAGAACCCTTCGGGCCCGAATCCGCCGCGAACATCGACGGGACATCGGCGGATTTGCGGGAATGTGGGAGTAACGGCCGCGCTAGCGTTAGCCGAGACGCGCGCTCGCAGCATCCCTGAACAAGAGCCGAACCGAACCGAACCGAACCGCGTCCAAACGCTCGCTCGCACACACGCACGCACACTCACCTCGAGCGGACCTGAGGGCGCAGAAGAGGCACAGCAGCACCGACAGACGCATGTTTAGCGCATGGATGATGGACGGGCTGGGTTTTATTGTTTACAGCCTCAGCCTCAGCCTCGGGTTCGGGGATTGCGTGCTGACGTCAGACGCACAGAGGCCGTCAGCGAGCCCCTCCCCCACGCTCAAGAGCCGCGCGGTGCTGCGAGAAACCCATTGCATGTAATTTACAGAACCAGATTTTTTAAAGAATTAAGAGTAACTGGAGTACATTACATGCTAAAAGGCTAGTAATCAGATTACAGTTACTGTTTTATGGATTACATGATTACATGCTATTCACACAACAGCAGTAAATGATCATTTAGCCTACTGATTCTTCCTAATTATTTTTTCTCTTTGAAATTTTCCTTTCTAAAATATTACTGTGTGTCATATTGCATTTACTATATTCACACGTTGTTTAAATAAACGAGCAAGCCATGCTTCTGAATTTGAGGGAGAGAGGTATAAACAGATGATCAGTAGCTGTGAAATCATCTCATCCAGTGACCTGCTGACTCTGGACTAAACTATTTCAGACCCGGAACACTTTGATCTCATTGCTGATTTCATGTTTATTAATGTTTGTTCGTGTAATGCAGGGATTCCCAAACGTTTTGTCACCAAAAACCCCTTAGAATAAAATATTTACTTGAAATATCTCTGAGAAAGTTCATATTCCAATAATTTAACAATTCGCATGTTTACAGTTCTCTGATGTTGGTTAAAGGCCACACTGACATTTAGTATTTCAATTATTATGATTATTATCATTTAATTATTAGCCTTGTATCGCCTCACAAACCCACTGCAGTTCTGACATTAAACCCAGTTTGGGAAACTTTGCTGTAATGTAATGTTTAATTCATTTTGTGATGCTGATATAAAAAGAATAGAATGTATTTTCTTTCGCTTTGTTTTGTTTTTATATCAACGTGTTACATTTAATGATAAGTTTAAAACACTAACCTAATCTGTAATCAGTAACAGACAGACATTAGACTCAGAAGTGTATTTTTTCCACAAACGGACTGATTTTTGGAGCAACTCTGTGTTTACGTCTTGATGACTTCTTACAGTAACAACATACAGTGAAAAACTGATTTTTTTTCTGAGTTTTTTGTTTTTTTTTACACAGCTGAGTTAAGGCTCAAAATGCTGTAAACACCAGACTAAATGATGTTTTTCAAGAAAACAGTCATGGTTTTAGTGTAAATGCACCTGTCTCCTCTGAGCAGCATTAATCAGTCTGTGTAAAGACACAAGCGCCTCTGTGCCACCTTTGCAGTAACTCTGGTGTTAATAGAAAGCACCGTGCACTAATACAAGTGTTTTCTTATCAAGCATAGCGAACTGTTTTTGCAAAGCCCATTCATATGTATTAAGATTTGTTCCGCTTCCACTGGCATCGTTTTTTGTTTTTTTTTAAACCAACAAAAATTTATTAATCTTCAAGATTTTTAACCCTTTAAATGGCAGTTTCTTTACATAACACGGTCGTTTTTATGAAAAAAATATTTTGCTTATACTCAGTGCTACACTCTAAAAAATGCTGGGTTGTTTCAACCCAACTTTGGGTCAAATATGGACTAACCCAACTTTTGGGTTAAAACTTTAATTAAAAAATGTAACCCAACAGCTGGGTTAGTCCATATTTGACCCAAGGTTGGGTTGAAACAACCCAGCACTTTTTAGAGTGTAGCATGATTAAAAATGACATTAATTTTGATGCATTTTTTGTGCAGTGTTATATTAAAAAATATATATAAACCATATCCATACCAACACACTCACAGAATTATGATTACAAACTCTCAATCTAATTGGTCTTTTTTTTTTTCTTCAGCAGAATCAGAAAAGCAGCGTTTGCTCCATGGGCCAAACATGAGAAAACAGTGCTATCACGTGGAGGGAAAAATAGTAACAATGTTAACAAAGGCTGCGTGATTCTGCTCTTAAATGGCACTGGGATTTTTTTGCCCTGAAGGTCCAGAGTGTAGCTATTTTTTATTTTGTGTGTATACCTACTGTAAAATAGATTTAAGAAAGAAAATGAAGGCAATATATATATATATATTAAAACAACACATGCAGGTCCATTGCACAATGATCAATAAAAGAAAAAGACAAGAATATGCCTGAAGAGCACAAGGTTAACCCTTATCCACATGGCTTTCTGAGTTGTTGGAAAGACTGGTTAACCTATGATTTTTTTCTTGATATTTAAAGTTATGAACAGATCAACACTCGGGTGTGTTGAGGAATATGTGAACAGAAGAGGCGACGACACAGAGAACAGATCTACTGCTCCTTACTGCAGCCTTTCTGTGGCTCTTGAGAAGACTCAACTCTCCCCTCCACAAAATAAGACCTAAAAAGATTGAAATCAGAGCGGAAACTCATAAAGTCATAAAGTCATGGCATTAAATGTTACATGAACTGAAATGAATGAATATCTTTCTTAGTATTTTTCTCTTGTTTTCCAGTACAAATATCTAAACATCCTTAAATCAAGATTACTTGGCATTACTTTATGAAATAAATGACCCATAATCAGTTTTTTTTATGGTGTTAGTGCTATTAGCCAACACACGTATTTGATGTCTCACGTGCCTGTAATCAATGGGGTAAGAAGTTCTTGTATGTTTTTGTGTATCTGATGTATTGGTTGTAACGTCAAGTGTTTTGGGGCTGAAGATGAATTTCCTCATGTGTGGACAATAGTGATTTCTAAGAGACATTTACTTAACATAAAAAAAAAAGATATTAAGTCTTGTTTTCTGAGAAACTGAACAAAATGAAGTGAGTTTATGATCAAAACGAGAACAAATATCTGTCAGCGGAGAATGAAAACGTGTTTTCTTTTGAATGAAGTTGATTTCTCTGACTCCATTGATAGATATTTGTTATTGTTTTAATCACAAACTCACTTCATTTTGATCAGATTCTCATGGAACATGAATGAATTCATTTTTATTCTCCAGTAAATGTATCTTGTTTTATGAATCTTCAGGCATTTGCACTGGAAAACAAGACAGAAATCCTGAGGGAGAGCAACAGTTTTCTGCAGTTTGATCATTTGTCATTTTGCTCATCAGACTGTTTCCTTGATCCTATTGATAGGATGTCATTACGTTGCCGAAGGGCCAGGAACATCCTCGAGGACCTGTCACACCCAGGACACACCTGATCAGTCTGCTACAGATCCTGAAGAACAGGGAGCAGTTTCTTCCTGCTGCTGTCAGGACTCTAAACTCACTAATGCACTGAGGCAAGGTCAATGTTAAAACACGTTTCCAGTCACGCCACTCAACTACAGTCTCTGTCTATACCACTGTTTTTATACAATATGCGGAGTGTGAATATGATCACCTGGTCACTTTGTTTATCAGGACTTTAACAAATGCAGTGCAATACTATATCTGCTCACTGATCACTACTGCCACTTATTCCATTTCAGTTTCTACTTTCTGTATATACTTACTGTTTCATATCAGTGCAGAGGTCAATGTGCAGTTCTGTCAATGCTCACTGTACTCAGATTGCTCAATGTGCAATATTATGACTCGGTCACTTGTTGTATATACTTTTATAATTGTACTGTAGAGTCTAGTATGTTTGTTTTCTAACAGCAGTCAGGAGCAGTGCTCCTAGTTTCATTGTATATAGAAAAATACAATGACAATAAAGGCTTTTATTTTATTTCAACGCAATATCTGTCACTGCATTTCTCCAGCAGCCACTGGATGGCGCTGCACTCACACTCAAAGTGATGCTCTGTGGGTATGGCAAGCCCTTTTAACTTTTCATGTTTAAAACATCTGATTTGATGTTGAACTTGACACTTGATCACTGACGCTGAGTCTAGTAAGACTACACTGTTATATAATTGTGATTTGCTCGTTTGAACTACTGTACGTGTGGTCTATTTTCATGCTGCTACTACTTATTTTTTTAGACACTAGAATCTATTTGATTAGCTACTAGTGCTAATTCTTTATGTACTACTATCATTTTTAAAGATACTAGCACTTATTCATTAGATACTAGTTCTTGTTTATTAGATACTAGTATTTATTTCAGTAGTGACTAACATTTAATTATACTTATTAGGAAAAATTGAAAGTAACTTATTTTTTAGTTAGGCCTACTTGTAACTTTTTAAGCAAGGATATCATGAACTCAATAGTTACTAGTACTTTTTAAATGTACATTTCTGCTCAGAATGCTAATAATATGTTGAATATTAATTAACCGTCACAAAGCTGTTGGCTAGAGATGAAGCAAATGATCAAAACTAATGGATTTGATTGATTAAGGATTTAATATTGAAATACAGATAGAAATCCACTATGGGAAAATAAATCCAAATATAGGCTGTCAGCAGTTTTGTTGATCAGTGCTCTGTAGATTAGATTATAAACACTCAATTATTAATCTTTTGTAATATGTTACAGCTACTAAGACATTAAAGATTGAAGATGGGCTGTTTTCCTGGTGCTCATGACGAACGATCACATGAATTATTCTGATCAGATGTAGTGAAAACTAAACAATGCTGTTTTCCTCCTAAAAGTAAACACACTTTGATAATGTTCTCATATCTGCAGGATAAGATTGTCGTGTTGAGACATGTAACGTGTTCTGGTCTTCATGATCAGCCTGCTTTGAATCTCGTTAACATCTGATATCTGTCAAATGACCCTCTGTCTCACTCGGATTCCATTCTCATTACATTAAAGCAAAGTTTGCAGCAATCGTTTATCTGTCATCCATCGTCCACTGCTCATTTTGAAACATCTGTGATCCGTTTACTGCTTTTAATAAAAAATGTGGCCATTTTTACAAAGTCTAAGGTTCCACTTTATATTAAGTGTCCCTAATACCTGTGTACTTACATAGTAACTAGATGTGTACGTAGTATGTAACCACAGTGTAAGTACATATTGGTACATAGTATCTACACACTGTTAAAAATTTCAGACCTCCCCAACTCAACGTTTTCTAGTGACTGATTACATCAAAATTTTCCATTGGCCCAAATGAATTTCTGCTAACTGAATTTTATCAATTGTGGCAACAGTCTGTTAACATTGGCTCAATGAGAAATAATATGTTGAGCCAACTGGGAAAAAGAAATCTACCAAACCATGTTATTGGCCCAATTAAAGTCGAACCACTATTCAGCACACTTGACAGGGCCCTTGAAGTGCAACTGCTGCTGCTTACTATTTCAAGAATTCCCATTTTCATTAGTTGTGTGGTTTTCCAATGGCTCTGTACTCTGTAAAAAAAAAAAAAGTATAAAATAGCAATGTCAATACTAAGTCTACATTAGAACTCATACACTTATTTATCTAACACACATACTCAGTCTACATTTCAATTTGCACATAATATACCTGTACATACAACTGTCTATTGTTATATACCTGTACATACAATTGTCCATTTGTATATTTTTATTCCTTATTTACTTGTTCTATTTTTTATTTATTTTTATTTTTTATTATCTGTGTTTTTTTGTTCTGTCACTGTCATTCAAATTCCTCGTATGTGTAAACATACCTGGCAATAAAGCTCATTCTGATTCTGAACAAAACAATAGTTATAGCAGAAACGTGTTCCTTATGTCTCATACATTTCATATATTCATCATAAAGTGAGATAAAATAATTTAGTTCAATAAATAGTAACTTTAGGTAACTGAGAGATAGGGGTGTGCGATATTGACAAAAATTATATCTCAATATTTTCTGGGATTTTATCGATAATGATGTTATTGTGCTGGTATCTTAAGGACTACTGTGGACAGCTGACTCATAAAGTTTTTGATATTCTTCATATTCTGTGTGGTGGTCAGTTCACAGCAGTGATAGAAATGAATCTTTTCCAATAAGTTTAAAATGATTTTTACCTTTTATGGGTATTTTTACCTTTATAAAACCTCTTTTTTTTTTTTTAAGTGTGCATCATCTTTTGAGTCAAATTCTTAAATGTAATCAGTCAATTAGAATAATATGACATTTGGGCTGTTACCTATCAGATGAAATCAGTATCAACAAAATTCATCTTTGCAATGCAGAGGAAACAGAAGCTGCATCTGAAGTGGCATTTAGATTTTTTTTTACACAGTTTAATGCAGAACATAAATGCATTTAACCTGCAGTTACACAAGCATAAATAATGTTTTGATATTTTAAACATAAAATGTTGTAACTCATTTTAACATAAAACTCATAATTGTGAACTAATTCAATCACTTCCTAATTATTAACATTTTTAAATGAATTATTTGTATTATTATTTTATGTTTTTGTTTGAAATAAACAGAGAACATCCATCCTTTGGTTAGAGTAGTAGTCACAATTTCAACCTGTAGCCGACTTATTTAGGGGATATCATATTCATAAATTAGTTTCCACAAAGAACCCAATTGTTCACTTTTAAGACGTTACTGTTGTGATTAGTAATTAATTGGTTATTCTTTATTAATTGGTCATAGTTCACAAGCAGTTCTCAATGAGGATATATTTTTTTAGTAATTATAAAATATCTAATAAGGAACTACCTTTGTCCTAAATTTGCTACTACTTACTGCTTAGTTAATCTTGCTTCTCTATTAGTTAATAGTATTAAATTAAGTGTTAATGTAGTACTACCTATTACTTCCTGCATAGTTACTTGTTAACAACGGACCATTATTCTAAAGTGTTACCCACTTTTTTTAAAGAATGTGTTACACTTTATATTAGATTTATCATGCAATTACGCTGATGTTACACAGCAGCGGCCAGTAAGTTAGGCTTTACATATAAATTGTGGTTGGTGTTCAGAATGTTACACTATATTAAGTGGACAGTTCCTGAGGAGTTACCATGTAAGTACTCTGGTATTACAGTGGTGCACCAACTCCAACTCGAGATCCAACTCCTCCCACTTTACATATCCCTAAACTTACCCATCTCAGAATCAGAATCAGAATGAGCTTTATTGCCAGGTATGTTTACCCATACGAGGAATTTGTTTTCATGACAGAAGCTTCCACAGTGTAACAGAATGACAGTGACAGAACAAAAAACATAGATAATAAAAAAATAAATAAAAAATAAATAAATAAAAAATAGAATAAGTAAATAAGGATATGTTGGCCAATTCAGAATCAGAATCAGAATGAGCTTTATTGCCAGGTATGTTTACACATACGAGGAATTTGTTTTCATGACAGAAGCTTCCACAGTGTAACAGAATGACAGTGACAGAACAAAAAACATAGATAATAAAAAAATAAATAAAAAATAAATAAATAAAAAATAGAATAAGTAAATAAGGATTAAAAATATACAAACTGACAATTGTATGTACAGGTATATAATAATAGACAGTTGTATGTACATTACTCTTATACATATTGTTGTTACAAAATGTAGTTTATACTTACACAAACCATCCTGAGGGTTGTTACATGTGTAGTTACAGAAATATTACAGCTGTAGATATTATGTACCAATGTGTACTTACACTGTGGTTACATACTACGTACACATTTAGTTACTATGTAAGTACACAGGTATTAGGTGGCTGAACAAAAAAAAGTCCACATAGTTGATTGGTCCAAACTCGAGGATGCATTTATTGCAATTAAAAAATAAAAATACAAAATGAAAAACAAAACCTCAATAGAGTAAAGGACTGCAAAGATATAAAGTAGATTGGAGCTTGAGTCAACACATGGAGTCAGACCGAGAGGTCAAAGACTGTCACACTGTTTAGCCACACCCTCAGGTAACATCACAGGTCTTTTATCTCAGAGGCCTTGCATCTCCATCTGAGCCACTAGATGGGGTCAACTTAAATAACACATAGAAATACAAAAAATTTAACAAATTATCTTTGCATAAAACATACAGTATTTTGGCTCCTACATATCCGGCCCCTAAATGTTTTAAGCTTTACATAAATATTTACAAAAGGAGCTACTAAATTATAATCCCAATATTATAATAATAAAGAAAGAAACTACTTTCCTTTGGCATGATCACTGTTGATTTTCTCCTTCCAATAGTAGGCACAGCTTTGTGAGTGGTCGCTCCAAGACACTTGTCTTTGTTTGCAGTTTGACTGACCGAACCATACCATTTAAGTCAGGTTTTTTTTCCACTATTCTTGCAAGTGGCCATGATGAGCGTGGAGAGGTAGGGTCAACCACCACAACAATATCTCCAACTTTGAGATGTGTTCTTGCCTTAGACCACTTCTGTTTCTCTCTGTTACATATTGTTGTGTCCATCTCCTCCAGAACACATTCGCCAAATACTGCACTGGTCTCCACCGGCATCTGGTGTATAAGTCATATCTGGAAAACTCACCAGGAGGTAAAACAGGTTGAGAATTATTCAAGAGAATGTGAATGTTAGGGGTTAGAGCCTCCAGGTCGAAAGGATCAGAGGATGCAGTGGTGATTGGGCGGTTGTTAAGAATTGCCTCAACTTCACAGAACAATGTCTGGAGACCTTCATCGTCTACAACTTGTTGGTGTAAAAGAGAATTCAGAATCCATCTTACAGACCGAATAAGTCTTTTCCACACGCCACCATGGTGAGACGCCCCTGGTGAGTTGAAACTCCAGTCACATCCCCTTTGGAGCATAGCATTCTGGATTTTACCACTGTTCAAATCGGTGAAAGCCTTTTTGAGTTCTCTATAAGGACCAACTAGATTAGTTCCGTTGTCTGACCAGACACCTGTCCTCTCCTACATACAAATCTTCTTAAGGCATGGATACAGAAGTCAGTATCAAGGGAGCTAGCCATTTCAATATGAACTGCCCTGCATGACAAACATGTAAAAAGGACACCATATATTTTGACAAAATTCCTTCCTCTTTTTGTTTCTGTTGGACCGAAATAGTCCATTCCAGCATTTGTGAATGGTGGCAGATCAGGTTGGGTTCTTTCTTATGGCAAATCAGCCATCTTCTGTTCCTCTGTTTTGCCTTTCAAACGTCTGCATGTCACACATTTAGAAATGACTTTTCTTGCTGCAGTGTTGCCACTAATGATCCGATATTTCCTACGCAACTGGGCAAAAATATAATTTCTTCCACAATGTCCATACCTTTCATGAATGTGGCGAAGCAACAGGTTGGAGATATGAGATTCTTTCAGAAGAATGATAGGGTGCTTCATGATCTCAGACATTGTTGCACTTGACAGTTGTCCTCCTACTCTCAGTAATCTATTTTGTTACATTGGCTTGTAGATGGTACTTTTCTTTGAACATTGTGTGGAGGAGTTTTTTACTTTGCAAACTCATTTGGGAAAGCCTGCATTTGAGTAAAAGCACCAACAGCCTTTTCTGCTCTCCCAAGATCTTTTGTGGATAAGTGTTCACCACTAAGTATTGCTCTGAGGACATGCAGCTTGGAGGTCACTTTCTGATGGTGTGCACAAGTGCGGATGTTAGCCTCAAGTTCCTTCCTTTTAGCAGCAAAAATTAACAGGATGTCCCCAAATTTTTCATACCAGACAACTGCTTTCAATAACCTGGTTCAATCTGAGAAATAGGAAAGAAGTTTATCAGTAGGATTCTGTTGATCTTGAGTTACAATGTTACACACGACAGTACAACTCTTGACCTCTGGATCATTTTGTGTAAGAGACTCTTGCTTATACCCTTCCATAGGCCAGCTGTGTTCTGGTTCCCAGAGGAATTCAGGGCCACATATCCACCGTTTACTTTCCAAAAATATTGGTACACTCACCCCCCTGGATGCATCATCTGCCGGATTGTTCCTACCGGTTACATACCTCCATTGTTAGAGTTGATACTCTATTAGCAACATAAGTGTAGAATCTTGCCTTGTCATTGGCTATGTATTTTAATACTGCCTGACTGTCTGTCCAAAACAAGGAGTCCTTCAGGGGGAGTTGCAACTCTGACCTGAGTATCTTATCCACTTTGACAGAGACCACAGCCGCTGCTAATCCAAGCTGTGGAATCGTCATCTGCTTTAAAGGAGCAACCCTTGCCTTTCCAATCATAAAAGAGACATAAATGTTACCTTGCTCACTGGTCATTCTGATGTAACATACAGTTCCATATCCAAGTTCGCTGGCGTCAGCAAAATTATGCAATTGGAGTTACTGTGGCTTTCCAAATTCATTTGGTTTCTGACAGCGTGGCACATTGAAGGCTGTTAGCTTGGGAAGGTCATGAATCCAACTTAGCCATTGTTTAGACTGAGAAGAGGGTATTGGCTCGTCCCATCCATAGCCTTCTTTACAGAGCTGCTGTAAGAATAGTTTAACTGGAAGAGTGAGGGGTGCCAAAATGGCAAGAGGATCAAACACAGAGCTCACCATAGAGAGAATTCCTCTGCGGGTGTGTGGCTTTTCGGTGACTGTGATGTTAAATCTAAAGGTGTCATCTTCTACATTCCATTGAAGTCCTAATGCATGTTCAATTGGCAGTTTGTCATTGTCTAAATCCAAGGACCTAATGTCTTTCCCTCTTTGTTCCTCTTCAGGGGAAGATAGGACAGTTCTACTGTTGCTCACCCATTTGTTGAGTTGAAATCCTTCCATGATGCACAAATCCACCAGGTCTGATCTCAGTTGCACTGCGTCCTGTACTGTGGGCACAGGCACTAGACAATCGTCAACATAAAAATTATGAATCACTGTGTCAGTTACCTGTGGTCTCATGTGCCTATTGTCTTCCGCTGTTCTTCGCAAAGCAAAGCTTGCACAGCTGGGAGAGGAGACTGCACCAAAAAGGTGCACAAGCATGCGATGGTCTTTTGGATTTTGCCCAATGTCCCCTTCTGGCCACCATAAGAAGTGCAGAAAGTTAACATCTGATCTTGGGACCCTTACTTGGTAGTATATAGATTTTATATCCGCCATCATTGCAATGTGTTCTTGCCGAAATCTAAGCAGGACTCCAACCAATGAGTTGGTAAGATCAGGCCCTTGCAAAAGTTCTGTGTTCAGGGACACACCTTGATATGCTGCACCACAATCAAACACCACTCTGAATGATTTTTTTTGGGGTGGTAGACTGCATGATGAGGAATATACCAGGTTCTCCCTTCCACTTGATCTACCTCTTCCTGTGGGACCACCTCAGCATATCCCTTATCCATCATGTCACTGAGAAAAGATGTGTACTCATTATGGAATGACTCATTTCTCTTGAACTTCCTTTCTAGGCTCAGAAGACGTTGCATGGCCATATGACGATTGTTGGGCATCATCACATCATCTTTTCTAAAGGGTAAGTTAAGTGTGTAGTGCCCATCCGAGAGTGAGATTGACTCATTTACAATTTTTAGATACTGTTTGTCCTCAAATGACATTTCACGTTTTTCTTCTGAGGCCTTTTCATTAAAATCATGATTGTACTGTCTAATCAGCAGTTTTTCTACTGAGATTCTATTTGTGGTAGCAGATTGACAATCATTACTTGCACTAGAATCCCCTCCTCTTAAGGGTCCATTGATTACCCATCCAACCAAGGTCTTGACTGCGTATGGGCCTTCACCTTGACTATTTATGATTTCTCAGGGTTCTATGATCTTTGAGGCGTTGGTTCCTATTAGCAGCTCGATGTTGCCATCGATCTCTTGGATATCAACTTTTTGCAGGTATGGCCAACTAGCAAGGTCCTTCTTTGTGGGTATGTTTTCTCTAGTGAGTCTCAGTGAGCTTAATGCAGTACACGTAGCAAGGTTTTTTTTTAAATCTCAGTTAGCTTAATGCAGTACACGTAGCAATTTATTTTTTTTTAAATCATATAATAAATAAAAAGAAAACAGATAGAATAGAAAAAGAATAGAGCAAGTTAGTGTTTGTCACGTGTTTGTTTCTGTTTAGTTCCTGTCTGCCCTTATTTGGTTCAGTTCCTGTTCTCATTTAGTTAATCATCGTTTATTCAGATCACCTGTGTTGCATTAATCATCTCGTTTGCTCCTTAGTTTGCCTGTCCTTATAAGCCCTCAGTTTCTGTCTATTCTTTGTAGTGGATTAATGTTATTTTCAACAATCCAATTGTGTTGATGTTTATTAAAGACTCCTTTACTTCTACTCCTTCTTCGTGTGCCTTTTCCAGAACCATGATCTAACACATGACAGTGTTAGAGGCCTTTTTTGCTTTTGTTAATCAGAAGAAGTCAGAATTATAATTGTATAATAAATAAAAAGAAAACAAATAGATAGAATGTAAAAAGATTAGAGAAGCAAGTGTTAGATGTTTTTTTTTTTTTTTGTGAGAAAACAAGCAGTTAGTAAATAAATAGAGCGCAAGTCTTCAAGCTTCTAGAGGGCACGTGAGTCTGAAGTAATGAATTTAGGTAAAGGGGTGCAGAGCCAGTGGTGGTTTTGTAGGCAAACATCAATGCCTTGAATTTTATGCGAGCAGCTATTGGTAGCCAGTGCAGATTGATAAACAGATGTGTGACGTGCATTCTTTTTGGCTCATTAAAATGAATCTTGCTGCCGCATTCTGGATTAATTGTAAAGGTTTGCTAGAACTGGCTGGAAGACCTGCCAAGAGAGCATTGCAATAGTCCAGCCTGGACAGAACAAGAGCTTGACAAAAGGAGTTGTGAAGCATGTTCCAAAAGAGAGGGCCTGATTATCTTGATGTTGAATAAAACAAATCTGCAGCACCGGGCAGTTTTAGCAATGTGGTCTGAGAAAGTCAGCTGATCATCAATCATAACTCCAAGGTTTCTGGCTGTTTTTACATTTACATTTAGTCATTTAGCACAGTGTTTCCCAACCTTTCTTTTGTCGCGGCACCCTTTGGAAATTGGCTATTAAGATATTTTTATTTTTTTTTACCAATTATCCAAATAATGTTTAATCCTAGAAAGCTATTATTATCAGTGGACATGTGAGCATAACGGTTAGCAGATCAATGAATGCGAGGGCAGCGTTACCAGAGTTGCACATTTACCACACCTTGTTACAGCACAGTAGGGCTATTGCAGACAGAAACAATACTGTACTACATCGATGTTTCCTGTCGGCTCAATTTTGGAGTGGACTTTGCTGTTCCGATGAGCATGAACGGTATACGAGTGGAGCTGAGCGGAGCGCACACGCATAGGGCGGATAATACGCAGAGCGTCACCACGTGAAAGTGCGGTGAACTAATTATCGGCAGCCGGAATTTCGGTGCATCTCTAATTATTGGCGACATCAGAAATGGATATTATATAATAGGGCTATTGCAGACAGAAACAATACTGTACTACATAGATGTTTCCTGTCAGCTCAATGACTTTGCTGTTCCGATTCGCATGAACGGTATACGAGTGGACCGACTGAGGGGAGCGAACACGCATAGAGCGGGATAATACGCAGAGCGTCACACCACGTGAAAGTGAATCCTGAGCGGTGAACTAATTTTTGGCAGCCGGAATGTCAGTGCATCTCTAATTATTGGCAACATCAGAAATTTATATTATATAATAGCTGCTTTTTTGAAAATTTTAGCAATTTAAAAATATTAAAAAAGGATTTGTTACATGGCACCCCTGCTCTCGACAGACGGCACCCCGGTTGGGAAACACTGATTTAGCAGATGCTTTTATCCAAAGCGACTTACAAATGAGGACAATAAAAGCATAGCATAAAAGCATATATATATTATACACACACACATATACACACACAAAGAAAAACAAATAGAATAGAAAAAATATAAAGCTAGTGTTTTTTTTTATAAAAAAAAGAAGATAAATATAGATAAAGTAAAACCACTGGTGTGCGGCTCCTGAGATGCAATTTTCCAATAGGGTTGACAGGTGAATCTGGTGGTTCACCATATCAAAAGCAGCAGACAGATCCAGCAAGATAAGTATAGAAGATTTGGAAGCCGCTCTTGCCAGTATTAGGGCTTCAACAACTGAGAACGAGGCAGTCTCTGTCGAATGTCCACTTCTGAAGCCAGACTGGTTGTTGTCCAGGAGATTGTTCTGTGTGAGAAAGGCAGAGACTTGGTTGAACATAACTCGTTCAAGTGTTTTTGCAATGAAAGGTAGAAGGGAAACCGGTCTGTAGTTCTCTAAAAGAGATGGGTTAAGGGTGGGTTTCTTAAGTAGTGGGGTTATACGAGCCGGTCTAAATGCTGAGGGAAAAACACCAGTGTGAAGGGATATGTTAATGATGTGAGTGAGTGCAGGTACAACTGCAGGAGAAATGGCTTGAAGAAGATGAGATGGAATAGGATCAAGCGGACAAGTAATAGGATGATTAGAAAAGATGAGTTTAGAGACTTCTGCCTCAGAGGGTGAAGAGAAGGATGTGAACGAGTGTATGTTTGCTGGTAAGATGTGTTTGACAGTTTGATTTGCAATTTTATTAATGAAGAATGTGGCAAAGTCATCAGCTGTTAGAGTTGATGAAGGAGGGGGAGGAGGAGGACAAAGGAGGAAGGAAAATGTTTTAAAGAGCATGTGAGAGTTAGGCGAATTGTTAATTTTGTTGTGATAGTATGTCCTTTTAGCAGTGGAGACATTAGCAGAGAATGAAGAAAGGATTTTATGATTTGCGCCATACTCTTTCTGCAGCTCTGAGCTTAGAACGATGCTCACGAAGAACATCAGACAGCCAAGGGGCAGAAGGGTTGGTACGAGCTGACCTGGAAGACAAGGGGCAGACACTGTCTAAACAAGACGTAAGTGTAACAAAGTTCGTAAATCGGGAAGAAGGAGGTGGGAACCGGCGAACATTTAAACATAATTTAATAATAAAATAAACACACAACTGAAAATGGCGCGACAGCCCCTCACGGACGACTGCCGCGCACAAACAAAAGCAAAACAACATAAATCCAGGCCTGGTCCTCTCTCGTCTTTCACTGTTGTCACTCCTCCTTTTATCCTTCCGGAGCTCCTCCGTGGGACTCGAGACCGGTGAGTGGTGCAGGTGTCGCGCATTATCATTAACTCCACCGGCCTCGCTCCATTCCCACGGCTCTTGGCCCTGCCCCACTCGTCACATACCCCCATCGCCCCTCACAGGCCGGGTGGTACTCCTGAGACTGGGCTCTACTCCCCCCCCCAGGGGAGCCGATCACGGCGGACCTGGGGGTAAGGACAGACAGACGAGGCGAGAGAAAAGGAGAAGGAAGGATGAGGATGAGGAGAGACAGTGACGAGAGAGGGAAGAGAGGGAAAAAAAAAATGATTGTTCCGGTTCCCAGACACACTGCCGCTCGGCCCTCCAGCAGCTGGGTAAACTCTTCTGCGATGCCTGGCGGTGGCTCTGGATAGCCCTCGGTGGGTGGCTGGCCCGACACTCCTCCGCCGCCTGGTGGACGGCGACGGCTCCTCCGGGTTCGGGCAGCCTGCAGGAGTCCCCCATTCCCTGCTCCTCCACATCATGGCAGATGGCAGCAGGCTCCGACCTCAGGCGAATGGCGGCTACTCCTCCGCTCCCTCATGGATGGCAACCGTCCCTCCACATCCCAGGCGGCCGGCAGCAAGTTCGTCCGCCCCCCAGGCAACTCACTCCAGCCCACCGCCTCGAGCGTCCATGGCGGCAGACTGCTCCGCCATGCTTGATGGCACCGCGGATTCACCACAGCGGCGAGGGAACTCTGGCAGCGTGTCCCTCCTTCCTCCCGGGTTTCGGCACCAATGTAACAAAGCTTGTAAATCGGGAAGAAGGAGGCGGGAACCTGCGAACATTTAAACATAATTTAATAATAAAATAAACACACAACTGAAAATAGCGTGACAGCCCCTCAAGGACGACTGCCGCGCACAAACAAAACCAAAACAACATAAATCCAGGCCTGGTCCTCTCTCGTCTTTCACTGTCGTAACTCCTCCTTTTATCCTTCCGGAGTTCCTCCGTGGGACTCGAGATCGGTGAGTGGTGCAGGTGTCGCGCATTATCATTAACTCCACCGGCCTCGCTCTGTTCCCATGGCTCTTGGCCCCGCCCCACTCGTCACAGTAAGAGTGGAGCAGAAAGTATCAGTAGCACTGTTAACATCAAGAGATGATAACTGTTCAGGGGGAGGAACATGAAACATGGAGCGGGCATCTTGTGAAGCAGCCCTGAACACATGAAGCATGTGTGTGGGTTCACAAAATTCGGGTTCAACTTTGTAAAGCATTTAAAAATGGATTTGCATATCGTCACTGTCGGTTGGAAACCTCATATATCTATATTTTATGCTTATTTTATTTTTTAAAACATTACTATTGGACTCCCTTCAACCTTACACACATTGGAGACTGACGCGGAAGTCAGGAAACTGTTGAATAAAGTAATAATTTTTTTGTTTTATTGCGCACAAAAAGTATTCTCGTCACTTCATAAAAGTAAGGTTGAACCACTGGAGTCACATGGACTATTTTAATGTGAAGATTGTTTAATGGGTCTGAATTGTTTTATTTGTTTACCTTTTTGTTTCATCTGTTTTTTAAATAAATTGTTAAATAATTGAGTTCAAACATTGAATAAAATTATTTTTGTGAAATGCCTGTGAATGTTATTGATGTTCAGATACATTTTACTTAAAACATTATATTATATTATATTATATTATATTAATACCTCATATATGATTTCAAGTAATATTTAAAAAATATTTCAAGTAAAGATTACTGAGGAAAAAGATAACTAGGACTCATGTAAAAAAATTAAGTATGTTTATAAGCATCACTTAAATAAAATGTACAAACAAAGGATGAGTAACATTTACTTGAACCCTTACTTGGGAATTTCTAGTTAAAACTACTAATACTTGTGTTTAGCCTTTACTTGGACCGTTCAGATATATTTACTAACATTTTCTGAGTGAAAATTGTTACATAGCTTTTTTCAAGTAAATCTCACACTAAATTTTTTTCAGTTCTTGACATTTTGTGGCTTTTTCATAACATTATGACTTATTTTCATAACATATTTTCATAACATTATGGCATTATTTTCATAATGTTATGACTCTTTTTGAAATGTATTATTGCTTTCTATAGCAGAAAATATTTTAGGAGGATTTCCATGCACTAGGAAGACACTGTGGTTAAAATTAAAGCAAAACACTAAAAAAAAGAGACAATTGCTCTCTTTCAAACTAGACCAGGGGTGTCCACGGAGCTAAACTCTGCAGGACACAGGCCCTCCAGGACCGAGTTTGGGCACCCCTGAATTAGACAGTAGTTTGAGACATCAAATCTGCACTCATCTCAGGAGGCCTTTTCTCAAAGAAAGTCAACACTCTTAACATACCTCATTTAGCCTAAATTATTGGGACCATAATGTATCATTCACAGAAGGCAATGCCATCATTTACAGTGCAAAGAGAGAATTGTTAATTATAGAAGTAATTCATTCAATTCTAAAAGGTATAGATAATAATTAATAATTAATGTAATAAAAAATAATATTTTCAGTTAGAAGGCAGCTACCTATGTAGTAGCCAGTGAGGCAATTTACTAGATTTTGGAAAAATCTAAAAAGGCAAAACACTCAATTTTCTCTCAATTTAATCACATTGCTGACCACGAGAAACAATTGAAATACAATACAAAGAGATCTCATGCTATATGTACATTTTCCTATGGCTATTTATTCCTATTTTTTGTCTAAGAAGGAAAGTCCTTTGTGAATTCTATAAAAGCATTTAAAAAAGGTTTTCAGTTGAATTCAGCAAAATTCAAACTGAATTTACAAATATCCCTTTTTGAGAAGAAAACCAATAAATCACGAATTAAATCTATTTGCTTACACCCCAAAGATTCACAACCCTACATCATACCATCTGTCTATAATGCCACTGATTTCTATATAATGAAAGAGACACCGTAAAAGTGGTGTTTACATCTACTCTTCTTACTATGGAACATTTACTGTATATTCAATTGCTGTTTACAGAAAGTATATATAAACCAGTTTATTAAAGATGTGTGCATATTCCACATTGTTGCCGACATAAACCCAATAACGCATAATGTTAAAGTACACAAAGAACACAAAAGTTCAAGTACAGTTTAATAGTCTTAAAATTGGACTTTACAGTGTTCAATGATCTTACACTTGTTGTATATTGAATATATTGTTGAATTAACAAACCCTATGTAAGAAATGCTACTATGTATTTATTTTATATAGTTATGTCATTACTTAATCCCTTAGCATTCCTGAAATCCTATTTTGAGTGGTATTTGCACCACGGGTGGTACAGTGGAATACTATTTTGCAAGCTTACATTTATGCATTTTGCACTTTTATCCAAAGTGAATTCCCATTCAAGCTACACATTTCATGAGTGTGTGCATTCATCGAGATTAAACCCGGGTATAGATCTTTATTAAATATTTTTTGGAAGTTTGTACTTTAAGGTTTTTACATTGTTTTTACTTGTGTTACTGATGTTTGTTTAAGTCTCTACGCAATGTGTTGGTGTACGGACATTGGAATACAATTTCTGCCATCTGCCATGTAAACCAAAAATGCTCATGAGCTTCTTAACTGTCTGTTGAGATTTCTTTTAGAAAAGCTCAAGTACAGGTACTAGCAGAAATGCATGTGGACCTGGAGAGCAAACTGTCACACTGCATAACATTTTCATAGTTTCAAAAGATTATGTGGACCAGCCTGGTATGTCCACCACAGAGACCTAGCATCTTGTCCCACAAGAGCACAACAGCTTTAAGATATCACAAGCATATACTGTATGTTAATATTGTGACTGTTTCCTCTTGTCCCACAATGCACAGAACAGTTGCTTTATATTGATCTTGATCTTGAATGCTTTTTTGCACTCGTATCACTAACAGGTTTCAGAGTGCCCACTGGGTGTCTGGACACTGGAATATCAACCTTGACATCTTCCATCTTCTGATATTGAGTACTGGATGCAGTGCTCATGGTGTCATATCCAGATGATGTTGCATCATTTCCTGGACGCCCAAGCCAATTACTTACTTTAACAGTAGAGTTGAGAACATCAACTCCAAATACACTGTTTCCATCAGAAAATCCAGAATCTCCACTCACTGAAAACACATTGGTTTTTAGTGTTAGACATTTTGGTTACAGTACATATAGTAAAGCTACTATGGAAATCATTGCTCATTCCATGCATCATTTATAGGTACATTGTGCCTCTCTAAACATACTGTAAATGTAAATAATAGTATAAATGTGTTAAAATAGTAGACTGCACATTTATATGTATTGTGCATGTAATATGAAAATGTATTCTATATAATTTACATTATTATTATAGCTTATATATTTGTATATAAACAGAAACATACTATTTGGGATTGAGCCATCAAAACTTCCTTTTAGTTGGTGAGATGACTGCTTGGGGTTTTCATCTGGATCCACCACTAGTGTTTTCAACACCCTGTCAATAAGTTCATCCTCACGTTTCATCCACTCCTCTTCAGTCAGTGTCTTTGACCCACTGAGCCACCTGAGGACTGCTGGCTTGCTTGCCTTTTTTTCAAGAGTGAAGTATTCACCTCTATTTCTTGCCACCATTTGTTCAATCATCTTTAACAAGTCTTTGACTTGAGATCTGTTATTCCAGTCATTCTCTATCACATGATATCTGTTTCCACACTTACTTATCAACTCTTGTAAAGCTTCTCCTTCACATGCAATATACTCCTCAACTGGTTTATTCTTCAGCCAGTGTGCCTCAGTGAATAATATTATTGTATGTCTCCAGACATTCTCTCTAAAAAGGCTCATGAGCTCCTTTACTGTTTGTTGACATTTCTTTGTAAAAGGCTTGCATACAGGAAACACTAGCAGGAATGCATGAGGTCCTGGAGAACAAACTTCCAGACTGCACAACATTTCTTTAGCATTTTCCAGAGTTGATGTGGACCAGCCTGGTGTGTCCACCACTGAGACATGACGTCCCTCAACTTTCCTCTGTTTTGTTACACATTGCCTTGTATGGATTTCATGACCCTAGAAGAAATTACAATGAATTTATCTAAACAAGAAAAAATATGTTTCTAAATGATTCTATTTAAAGTGAACAGTAAGAAAACTCTTTCAAAGGACTCATAAATAATCATCACAAAACATAAAAACAGTAATTGATCATACAGCTAACAGGCAACAGTACTGTGAAAAAGTCTTAGGCATGTTAAGCCAATAATGATAAGTTTTGCTATGATCAGTTTACATTTCCAAGCTCCTTTTGCCATTATGTGTAATAGTCCATTGTATTCACAGAAAGTGAATACCGCTCTGAGATCTAGTCTCACCATCATCGAGTCTGTCTATTATTACATGATTCAAGAGAAAAAAACGGAGACAAACTAAATCCAGAAGAACTGTGGCAATGCCTCTAAGATGCTTGAAGACAGATACTGTATCTGCAAAGCTAGAGTACTGTGAAAAGTTTTAGGCACTGTGTAAAAACTCTGTAAATGCTTTCAAAAATAATGTCAAAAATTGATTTTATTTTTCAGTGAGCTGCTATTATCTAAATCAAATCAATATTTAGTGTGACCACCATTTGCTTTTAAAGCAGCTTTTGTCCTAGGCACAGTTTTTCAGGTAGCTTTAAGCTTTTTCTTTTTCTTAATGCAATAACAGACAGACTCTATGATGGTGAGATCAGATCTCTGTGTGGAGCACCGGCTGTTGTTAGACTCCCTCTGGATACAAAAATCTCACTGGATTATTACAAATAATACAAATAAAAAATAACTGGCTTAAAACTATTTTTGGGGTGAAAATACTAGCATGCCTCAGACTTTTGCACAGGATATAGAACTGAATCTTGAATATCACAAACATGGAAGTATGTAATACCTCTCCCAGTGTGGGCTCAAAAAAATATCCTTGCAGAATAACATTTCCTGACGTGCTCTTCCCGACTCCCTCTGCTCCAAGAAGCACGATCCTCACATCTTTGAGATTGTATTTTCGTTCTAGTATTGACGAAGAAGTACCGGAGTGTTTACTATTAAAAATTCACAGCCTGCCTCAGTTCATCATTGTAAATATAGTCACAACTAAGAGCTAAAGTAGAGTGCCTGCAAAATTGTATTACCATTTTGCATTCAATTATATGTATGTCATTATGTTCACAATGATTGGGATTCAGATTTTAGTTCATTCCTTCCTTTAAATGTGAAAATACATATATTTTTTACTTGCAATTTTACACATGTTACAAAGTAGCAAGCTGTGCACCTACAGTACCTTTAAGCAACTCTTTAAGGATATGTCTTTGCTTGCTCATGTTCATCTTGTTAGTACTTGCAGTTTTCATCTTCTTTTCAAGCTCAGTGACTGGATCACTCTTTATTTCTGGAACATAATAACAGCCATTGTTCTCCGTCACCATTTTTTCAATCTTTTCAAGGAGTTCCACTACTTGTGTGTTGTAATTGTGCTGTTTACAATTTAAAACATGATATCTGTATCCACATTTTTCCATCAGCCACTCAAGGCATCCTTCTTCTATATCAATACGTTCCTCAATGGTTGTATCGCCAAGCCAGTCTCCTCGAGTGAACAGCACAATTGTATGATTCCAGACATTTTCCCCCAAAAGACTCATATGTTCCTCCACAGCAGTTTGATAAGACTTGTTAAAAGCTGTGGCAACAGGAACAGTTAACAAAATAGCATGTGGTCCAGAAGGGCATAGATACACACTACGTCTAATCTCAAGTTTGTCCATCTCTGATGTGTTTTCAAGAGGACTGTTATAGTACCAGCCTGGAGTATCGACCACTGTTAGCTGTCTGCCATGTACTTTAGCATGACCAACTGCACAGCTCACTGTTGTTCTTGAATCATCAACTTCAAAAACTTCTTCCCCCAGAATGATGTTGCCTGCAGAGCTTCTTGCAGCCCAAGAAGCTCCAACTATCACAGTCCTTATATGAGTCAGATGTTGTGCCCCATCTAAATAAGGACAGTTATTTAAGGTTATAGCATCACATTATCAACAGTAAATATACACCATATTTTCATATACATTGAGTCTTAACTTATATAATAGATAATACCAATGCACTTTTTTACCTCTGTTGTCAGCTTGAAGTTTAGTCGTTTGTTTTCCTTCAGTGAGTATTCTTTGTTTGTCTCTTTCCTTTGTTGTTTTTTCTTTCTTAATCCATGCAGATATGCTTTGGCTGATTTGAAGACATTGGTCCTTATTTTGTGCCACCATTTTCTCAATCTTTTCCAGCAGTGCGATCACTTGAGTGTTGTCACTCTGGTTGTTAATATTAAGAATGTGGTATCTGTTGTGACACCTCCCTAACAGCTGTTTGAGATCTGGCCATTTTCTGACCTTGTTTTTCAAAGAGCTCTCATCACAAGGCTCAGTAGAAGTGAACAACACAATAATGTGTTTCCAGACCTCATTAGACAAAAACTTCATTTGTTGTTCCAGAGTCATTCTATAGATACTTGGAAATGCTAAATCTATAGGTATGACAAGAAGGAAGGCGTGAGGTCCAGGAAGACATAGTGTTGGGCTTTTTATAATTTCCAGTCTATCAAACTGTGGAGTATTTTCAATAGTGTAATGCCACCACCAGCCTGGTGTGTCAACAACAGTCAGATGTCTTCCATGCACGTCTCCTGTAGCTTGAACAGATCGTGCAGTTCTTCTACTAATATCAAAAGCATTTCTCCCCAAAATGGTGTTTCCTGCTGAACTTTTTCCACTTGCTTCTTTCACCCCCAACTCTCGACCCCCAATCATTAATATTCTTATCTCAGAGAGTCCTGTATCTAAAAAAAAGGTAAGTATTTGAATATTCTTCTGTCATGAATTTGTTTAAAAAGCAGTATTTGTAAGCAAATGGAAAGTATACAAAAAGAGGAATTGAAAACTTACTGGATCTTGAGGTAGAGTCTTTCATTGTCCTGTTTTCTGACATTTTTTTGTCTTTGCTATAGTTTCTAAATGATGTTACTGCTGCTGAACATTAACATTATTTTACAAGACATAAACAAACAAAAATTCATTGTTGCCATGCACAGCAGTGGTGGATTTTGTATATTCTTCTGCCAGCTCACATTATTTGTAAGCAAGCCTTTGTCACAGATCCTTGAACTATGAAAAAGAACTATGAAAAAAGAAGCATGAAAAAAACTAAATATTTGTCAAAATAGCTTGATTTTTGTGCGTCAAAACACAAACCTGTCTTTCCGTCTGGTGTTAAATGAAAGTGAAACAATTGTTGAAGCCAGGGTTGCCAGGTCCAAGAAAAATTTCCAGCCCAATGACAGCTCAAAACCCACCCAAAAGGAATGAAAAGTAGCCACATTTTTTCTCTTGTCCAATCAGTCAACTGCTGGATTCCCACAAAGGGGAAAGTTTACAATTTCCTCTGATATTTTGTGATACAAATACAGACCGATCTCGAATCTCCCTTTTCTGTCAAAAATACTAGAAAAGGCAGTATCCTCTCAGCTATGTTCCTTCTCAGAGAGAAATGGTATCTCTGAGGATTTCCAGTCAGGATTTAGACCGTATCATAGTACTGAGACTGCTCTCATCAGAGTTACAAATGACCTGCTCTTTTCATCCGATCGTGGTTGTAATTCTCTATTAGTGCTACTGGATCTTAGCTCTGCTTTTGACACTATTGACCACAACATTCTTTTGAGTAGACTACAAAATTATGTTGGCATTAGTGGAATTGCATTGTCATGGTTCAAATCTTACTTATCTGACCATCATCAGTTCGTAGCAGTGAATGACGAGATATCATATCGATCACAAGTAAGGTATGGAGTGCCACAAGGTTCAGTACTAGGACCATTGCTTTTCACACTTTACATGTTACCCTTGAGAGATATCATCAAGAAACATGGTGTTAGCTTTCACTGTTATGCTGATGATACTCAGCTCTATATTTCTTCGTGGAAAATATATAAACATGCAAATTTGCAAAGCTATCAGAATGCATAGTTGATATAAAACTTAAAAAATATATCTAAATTACGACCTATGCTCTCAATGTCAAAAGCAGAAACGTTAATTCATGCGTTCATGACCTCAAGGTTAGATTAGGCAAGGCAAGGCAAGGCAAGTTTATTTATATAGCACATTTCATACACAATGATAATTCAAAGTGCTTTACATAAAAGGAAGTAAAATAATCATAAAAAATAATCACAACAATAACACAAGGAATTAAAAATTATTTAAAAATTGATTTAAAATTAATAAAAAAAAATAGAAAATGATTATACATAAAATACAGTGCAATCAGTTCGGACATAGCACAGTGCTCATTCAATAAATAC